>NW_025783972.1:0-27916 GCF_021130785.1 Homalodisca vitripennis
ATTAAATTAATTTAAAAAACCTTTTTTACAAAATGGAATGAACTCATATAAAACTCATACATTACAACTAAAAAATACCACTTAAAGTTATGGTATGGCATGAATATGTTACAAAAATTATCATTTCTGATCTGGTTAATGCTGGCTACATGTATTTGGAAATTAATAACAAATAATAACATCAAAAAAAATATCCACCTAGCCATAAACTTATTCAAAGGTCTAAATGGTATAAACTTAGGGAAGGTACTAATGTCTTATAGTAGGCCGCCATTCATTGTTTTACCAATTCATAGTTTTGCTAGGTTTTGTCTACAAATTGATAATTAATAAAAATATTGGAACCTAGAGTGGGTAGACCAAATAACATTATAGGGTATCTAAATATACTGACTGGAGAGGGAACAGTGAGACCTGCGGAAAAGTTAGTGTATATGGATCCCTATCAGAAAAATTGAGATGGACCTGGAAAATGTCAGTCCAAATGGTAAAAATGACAATAATAAAGGCTTATAAGAAATAGATGCTCTTTTAGGAAAGCAATAGGCTTAGGAAAAATGTGGCCTTGGAGGACAAGAAGGCTAGAAATACAAGGTAATAACGAGTTTTGAGTTGTTTGCGTTCCCGTGGCCTGTAATAAGTAGCATGTTAAGTATTCCACAAATTAAAACTAATTCAAATGAAATAGGGAATAATAATCTTAACAGATTTATAAGTGAGTTTAATTCAAATTGGACTAAAAAAGACAATTATGGGTTTAACTACGCAAGTTCTTATCTAGTATTTCTTATTAGGCAATAATAAGAAAACCTATTTATAATATAAAAAGTTAAAGATAACCTTAATTAAGCGCTCATGTTGGATCTTGAAGTTGAATTTGGGTTACTATTTCTCGAGGGGATGTTTTTTCTCATTTCACCAGAAAATTTGCGGGGTGGTTCCGAAGCTCACACTTGATGGCCAGGAGCATTTCTGGATTGTAGTATTTTTTTCCGACCTCCAGTCACGTCCCAGATTGTCTAAAACTCTCTCTGACATCGGATCAAGTTTGTCATATTTTGGATGTGACTAAGCTCGGGAAAAGTCACAGAATCGGAAATAACCTTCTGGGCCATAGTGGCGGGCTTCAGTGGCGCCTTTGATGCCCACCCTGCCCTTGTTTTGTAAATGTTTTGTTTAACTTTTTGTAACTCATATATTAAAACATATTTACAATTATACTTATCTAAAAACCTACTTTATTATCCCATTTTAATAACACAGTGTGTACTAATATTTCCATTGGTAATATATGCCTCATTGCTTGCACAAAAAATGGTCTGGGGTTTGTAACTATCTACGGGAGGGTTAAACCAAAACAAAAAAATCAAATTATGAGTCAAATCATTTCAGCCTCAGTTGTTACCGAAACTAACAGTATCCTAGTACAGTCGTTTACCACTAAAACTATCTGTTTACTGGACACTAATACTGCAGATCTGTAATGGCAGAAAGGGCAGTGGTTATGCACATATTGTGTTTTGTATCAATTCAAATTCAATTCCAATTCGTTTATTGCCGTTAAATTAACATATTGTTAACAATCGGCTTTGGTCACATTAGGCAATTAAAATGGTAGCACCATGATACAAAATAAAACTGGGCAGGTCATTTGACTCTCAGTGAAAATTTGATGCTAAGGATAGCTTGTTGTTTGGTCAATGTGGTCTTTTAAGTTCGTAATCTAAATATAAACAATTAACATATATATAACAATTACCAATATATAACAATTAACAATATATAACAATGAACACATATAAAGACAACTACAAAATAGGTATTTCCTTCAAAATAGTAAAATGTAAGTAAAATATTTATTTAGAGTTTTGTTTGTTATATTTTATAATAAATAACAAAAATCCTAGATTGATTTTTATTCCACCATATCCATTATTACTTTTATAACTGTAATTTGAACTACAAACATAATAAAAATGTAATTGTGGTATAAACTAGTTGTAGCGGAGAGTTTCTATACTCACGAGATATTGAATGATTCGGATATGCTGCCACCCAAAAGTGTTAAACTTAGACTAACAGTAAAATTATTAATGATTCAATTAATCGTGGTAAGCCGCTTAGTATATTCAAGCCCTAACTTGCTTTAGAATAAAACAACTGGGAATTGAAAAAGCCACAAACTCAATGGTGTCAACTGAATAAGACTACAATTTCATTTAGGGCAAGGGTGTGAGCCTAATTAACAAGGAATTTATAAAGTAATTGAATAATAATTCAAATAATAATACACCTATTCATAAAAGAGCAAACAGCTTAAAATCTGGGGGTAGGGTACGATTTAAGCGCCCATCGGTTTTTTATATCGAAATTGGCAAAACGATATTACTAAAATCATTAACCAATCGTTACTGGTTAAATTATTTTGAACAATTAAACTCAATATTAACACTGCTGTAAAAACTTTTCAAATAATAACACATAATCGTACGAAAAAAAATATGTGAACTTTGTGGGGAAAGAAACAACTGTATCCTGTGAGAGGAGCAAATATGGTTCGTTTCCGGTTTTCCTTAAACTTTGCGTTATAATAATTTGTTTCGATCACTGTCAATATGAACTTTGATATTTTAATTTAAAACAAGTGATTGTTATTGCGAGGACTATAGATTCCTTTATAATCGGATTGATCGTCGTCGGAATTTGAGGATGGTCTAGGGACAAAATGGCTATTTTTTAAAAACACGTTTTTCAAGACAGTATATCTCCAAAAAAAGACAACAACTGTCCCATTTAAGGGGATGGGGACACCTGGTCACCTTGGATTATTGGACATCAGGAAAAATACGTGCAAATTTTCCTAAAAAATGGATGATGGGAAAACGAGGCATGGCAGTCCCATACAAACTTTTTTACTAACAATATCTTTATTGTAAGGAGGTTTTCCCTCTTTGACAGTAGAATCATTAATTGATATTCAGGCCAATCTACCTTGAAAGTGTTTTAAAAACCAAATAAGCTTTGGTGAAGTCAGGATAGTTGGCATGCAAAGTAGGCTAGGCTATATAGGCTTACATTGTTGAACTACATTTCTCCTAACACCCTTAAACCTCTTGATATTATCTGTATTTTAATAATAAAAAATATAAAACTATAACAAGCACACACCATATAGAAATATTACAAAAATGTAATTTTCTTTAACATATTAGGCAAAATGTCCTCATCTCATAGGTAACCCTATGACATCTACAATGTTTATTACTCTTACTTTAACAAACAGAATAAAGGAGAATTAAAATTCAATTAAGAGAACAAAACATACCTTTTATTTAAATTGTTGAATGTTAGTTAGATTGATTCATTTTCAATTCGTTCATTCTATCTTTATAGAAGTGAGATGACGGGGGTATATATCCTATTATTCAATATCAGTTTTCATTCATTTGTTTTGGAACATTTTTGTCAAATACGATAGTTAGAAAACAATATTATTGACAAAATACAGCTGATGATACAAAGCGTATAAAAATGAAAACCAAAAGTTGAGAGGGAGAGAATAAAGAAAATGAAAGAATTGTTTTAACCACTCTCGACAATTACTTGTATACTGCTATTATATATGTAATGTTGGAGTATATTAAACATAGTTTTCTTCATTTATTTATAATCATAAGGTTTATTTAATTTAGAATTTTACTTTATCATCGGCAAAGTATTAAAAAAATATATGTAACATTTATTCTGAAAGAACTTTAAATAAATAGACTTGAATAATTAATGGGTTTATTAATCGTGGTTTATTTTCAAATCGAAAACGTGGATTATAACGTTTTTTAATTAAATTTGTATTACTGATTATTTATGAACCCAATGGAGTTTTCCACAACGATTTTTTTGTTAGTAAACTGTTCTTTGTAATTTAAACTGTTTTCTTTTAAAATACATTTTATATGTAACAGAACAAATATTCGTACTTAGCATCTTACGCACGAGTGATTATGCCGACCTTCGATAAAAAAAGTACCTTAGAAAGTGCTACAAGACATTCTTTGAGGATGGCGGTCCCAATTAATCGGTGGCGCATCGGTCAAAGGGAAAGTAATCAATGCTTTGCTTATCGGCTGGCGAGGAGATGACATTTAGGAGTCTTTGCAAAACCTATTTCCAATTAAGGAGAGGCTAACGACTCTAGCAAGCAGGTTAAAATTATCTTTAGAGTGCGGTTTAGCAATCTATCAATTTATAACAACTCTAACAGTTTAAAGAGTAGTCTCCTGAAAAATGATGGGAAGCCTCTGCAGGAATATCAAAGCGGATTAATAGCTCGCTTGTCAATTAAGGCTTTTCCAATCCATTCATGGGAAGCCTTTTCAACCGATAAGTTTAAGGGGTTGAAAAAAAAATCCTCGGAGATGACTTCGTGAGCGGGCGAATGAAGATCGCCACCTAGCTCAAAAACACTCAACGAAGGCACATTTATTACCCAAAAACAATGAGAATTCGAAGATGTAAACCAATCTGTAAGAAAGTCAACGCTTAGTTCCGTGCTGTTTGTGTCAAGTTCTTCTAACTGGTTTTCCAAAGGTTGTTCAAAAAGCTTAAGAAGCGCTAAGGGACAATTAAGGGAAGGGGATTTCCGCATCTGGGAAAATCTTGGTGGCCATAAGGATTTTAAAAAGCCGAAATAAAGCACGAAAGAGAAGGCTGAAAAACTAAATGGAAAAGGTTCGATTGGGAAGGAAGCATAGGTTCAACACGCTTTCAAAAGACACCCGTATTTTTCGCGTTGCAGTCGCATCTTCTTGCGAGGCGTGGGTCAAAAAGACCTGTACCTTACACGGAGAGATTCAGCGGAAAAACCGAGATGCTTGGCTCCTAGGACAACCGGCGCAACCGAAGGACTATCATGACCTTGGATGCTAGTTTTGCGTATCGTTATAGGAAAGAACATCTTTACATCAGGACGTGGCCCTACTTACCGGACAATGATTGAGATAGCAAGAGGCAAAAACCGTTTATGGGAGAAGCCTGTGTACAATAACCTTCCAGATCGGTAGCAGCAGCTTTGGACACATCAAGTTTAGGGTCGTGGTGGATGGACTTTCTAATCAGCAGTGGCGCATTTAACTTTTTTGGTTTCCATAGGGCCCAATAATTGTATTTGCATCCTGTAACCACAAACACTTGTTGAGTTTTCATGAAAATCGAAACCACCATCAAGGTAAACAAAAAAGAATAACTATTTATAATTCTATTGAGGGGACATTTCTTATCGGTTATGAGTCATTAAAGTTATTAAAAAAATACAACTTTTATATCCTCAATAATCAATCAAACCAGAAAATTCAAAAAATCCACCAATAAATTAATTTAAGTAATTAATTTAATGGTTGGACCAAAGTACTTTTCTTGATTTATTTGGAACCGACAAAATTTCCTTAATTATACGTCATCAAAAGAATTCTCAAGTTGTTTGTTACCAAATGAGTTTATAGAAATTCCTAGGCAAATTTGATTTCTGTATGAAAACCCTCCCAGATAATGAAGGCAGTAAAACTCTTGATAGCCTTCGCCATTTGTCAGCACTATCTTGTTTATATTACAGGCCTCCTAGGCAATAGTTTATTTCTTGACGTTTCTATTTTGTATTCATAGTTTTCGATTTTACTAAAACCGTTCATAAAAGCTTGGATGTGCTAAAATAAAAGTAAAAAAATTCAGTTCCTCGGAAGGGACAGCAGTTAGCTTCTCCGGTGTGTGCCCACCATATTCAAGGAGTGTACCAAACTACGGAAAGATATATGTTCACAAGGGTCATGACTTAAGCATTGCAATTCCCGTGAATACTCCCCAGATATATTTGTTGGGCATTGAAATTAAGAACTAGTTCCCTCATCATTCTTCAATTAGAAATGTCCAGTTGATGAAACGCGTTTTCAAGACCAAGTCTCGTCGTTTCAGCGCAAGGGTGGTTTTTCCACCTGGAAAAATATAACCAAATCTTTTACACAAAGTGGTTACTGAAAACACAATGAACAATATAAGCAATTATTGGTCATGGCAAAAAACGTTAGGTCCAGGAAACACATTTTGGGCGAGGGGTCTAGTATAAAAACTGATATGTTATCTGTAGTGGAACAGAGTTGTAAGGTACAATTTCGATCCTTTTTAAAAGTTGTTTGACCAGTTTTCTTTTGTTGGGTGGCGAATTTTTTCAGCAAGTTACATGTCAGTAATAACTGAATTATTTTAAAATAATAATAATGTTAAAAAAGTTTGGAGGATAGGGGGTCCTAGACCTCTTTGCCCCCTCGCTGGCTTATGTACCTTGGGTCATTCTGAGTTATATCAGAGCATTGAATCAAGACACTTATTGAATTAGCATTTTGCTTTCTTGCTTTCATCTCCTCGACCAATAGTAAACAATCTATGTACATCATTTCAATAAACCTAGTAAATGTTTTTTTTTACAAATAACTCGTCTTTTCCCTGACCAGGATCTGGCCACGATTTTTATATGGCTTTCTTTAAGAGGCTTAGGTATTCAAGATAATTCAACTCTAGAATCCCTAAAAAAGTTGCCATTAGCTCCAAGATCCAAAGGACTCCATTTTTCAGAGCCCCCGGAAAGGCTGATTCTACGTAACCAAGAATCTTGATTACGTGGAACAACTCTAGTTAACATTTTTCGCTCAATAGTCTAATTCAAATAAATACTGTTGGTTAAAGAGCAAAATATAGATTTGGAGTTTGGAGAGTTAGGTTGTTGATTTTAATTATTTAGAAAATATATATATCTTAAACGTGATTAAATTTTACTCGCTGTCACTGTTACATTTCTCCTGTATTGTTTTCAACTCACATTGTGTGAGACGTATACAAAATTTACATGGTCATCAACACATGTTTTAGTTGACCTGCTTATATAAAAATAAAAAGGTACTTTGGGATTATACCGACCACCACTAGTATGAAGAACACAAAAATAGAAATTTATAGAAACAAACATGATAGAACGAAAAAAAAAAACTCTTCAATTACAAAATTACAAACTTACAAGCATTTCCAGGTATTGTGATCGTTAGTGTTGTCGCTGTTATCTTATCTTTCTCGAGAATCCTGATTACGGCAGACCGCGCGGGCATCACGTGATTTGCACGGTACATAATTGCCTTTCCATTACAATTCAATTTATATTTCTGATTAGCCCCTCTAGAATTTTTGATATTTTACTGATAGGTACTATCTCGAGGGATGTTTTTCTTTCGTCGACATCAGCGCGGGCTTTGGCAGCACCGAAGGTGCTGCCAAAGCCCGCGCTGATGGCCGGAGGCACTCGCATTTTGGGTGGCGGAATGTGATCAAGAATAAAAACAAGTTTTTAGTGTTTTTTTAATAAAGAGTTTAGTTTGGTAAATGTTTTGTTTTTGTTGAATTTTTTGTGTTTGGAGAAATGTAGAGGTAAAACACGGAAGTACAACAAAAGCGAACTGCACCAGCTGAAACGGGCGGCGAGACTCTGCAATCACGTTATCTACTAGACGCTCGACTTTGACCTCTGTCTGAAGGATGGGGAGGGGTTTGCGATGATAAGGACAATTCCTGTTTTAATATTGACGAAATATTGTTCTACGCTAATCTCTAGTAATCAGTAGAAACGAAATGTGAAAATAACGATTCATGTCTGGGTGTGGTCGGTATAATCCCAAAGTACCAAATAAAATAATGAACTTTCAACAGTTTTGAGATGAACTTTTGATATAATCAGAGGTTATGGAATATTTTATAACATACTAGCTGACCCGGTGAACTTCGTTTCACTTACCTCTTGGCCATGTCGCTACCTTTGTTAACATATTTACATATGTACTTTATCCAATTTGACAGAGTTACAACATTCCACATTGATGTAGTTTCAAAAGTTACGGCACAATCCAACGATTATCTACATCAAATTTTTGTCCTTTGATCTTCACAATTACAAGATCGCCCACCGTCCTCAACTGATTGCCGACGATACAACGAGTAACCATCATTTCCCGAGATGGTTTTCAGCAATCAATGCTCTAGGGTATCGCTTAGAACACTTGCCGTCGACCATAACGGGGGAGATGTTGAAACACTCCGCAAGGTCCATGTATCATATGTTTACTTACTACTGCATGCAATTTTGGGTCAAATGTGTTTCATCGGGAATCTCGGCTGAAATTATGGAATCAATGTCTTTCTGGCCTTAATTTATCAACTAACCAAAACTAATATGTGCGCATTTGGCAGACCACGCTTTTGCCACTCAACAGAGTACATCCAACAAACGTACTTGGCCATACACACGATGCTTTATAATTGAAATTCATTAAAACGATTTTAATTTTTGCTTAAACACTCTGGCAGTGACGTTCATGCCTATAAATTGGTGTTTGGCCGTGGTAGCAATTCTTTCTTAATTTCCATCCATTGTGGGTTACAGGTGGAATGTAATACATAGGTCTGGACGGCCATATTTTCTAACATACGAACATGCCATCTTGCGCGTATTCGTGCATGTGGCGCGGGCTTCCAATGTAAGTGGGCCGTCAAAATTGTAATTTTTTTCCACATTTTCTGCATTTGCAAACGGCATTAATAGCATCACGAATCTGTATGAATAAAAATTCATAGAGCTGACTTTTTTGTTGGTTTCAGCACTGGAATCAGAAATGATAAACAATGACATTTTTGCATACATTAAAATATAACACATTTATTGTCAAAATTATTCATCATTATCATATCGGACAAAAGGCAATCAATACAGTGTAATCAATTTAAAGCTTTCTGTAGTTTTTTTGCGGTGCGTAAACATATAAAGATATACTTTACCATGTGTAACAAAAATCTTCGATATAAAATATTGGATGCTGTCTGGCCCAACACGACAATACTTTATTTGCCATCAATAAACACATATATTCTAGCATGATCAAATGTCTAATTGTAAATTTCCGCATTAATTAGTAGTGTAGGATTTGAAGTTTGACATCGCACACGATGTAGCACATCCTCAGACATGTCATCCCTATATTTCATCCACAAATATTCCGGATTCGAAGGGAAACATGTGGATATTATAATCGCAAACAATGTTTGAATTTGATGTGGTGAAGATATATGGAATCCTTGAGCGTATTATCCCAATGTAAATCATCCTCGAGTAACTGTAATAGTTGACACGCCCTCACGGTTAAGTAGCACACAGATGTCATCAACCGTTCTCAATTGTTGAAACGATGTCGGCCCACGAACATTCACCAATAACAATCTAAGATAATAACATTCAGCGTTATTTGGATGTACTGTATTTGTCGGCACTATAATCGACTTCTGGATCGTAGGAGAATGCTGCTCGTTCCAGGTTCACAGGAGCATTGCGTTTGCGGAATCGGTCAATTTCCTTTTCCCAGGCTCGCTGCTGTTGTGAATCGATGTGCCCGAACTCGTTGCATTCTTTGTCTATCCACTTCATTCTGATTTAATGTAGAACGCAAATGTGCCATACCAATACGACTGTTATCATTATCAGTCTCTTGCTGGTCATCAGTGCGATTAGCGCGTGAGGTAGCTCGCCGCACATTCGATCTACTTCGACGACCCATGTTAGGTCGTTTTCTTCTCGGCATTGTAAAGCAGTATCTGATATTAATGTTTTTTTTTGCACTAATAATGTAACCTATAATGGCGACAGCTGTTTTACCCAAAATTGCATGCAGTAGTAAGTAAACATAATGATACTGAGACACTTCGGTCATTTGTATTTGTTACAGCTGTTAAACTAATTATCGATACATAAACATCAATCAAACGTTTGGCAGGTAAGAACAGTTTGTATGGGAAAATCAAATTGTCGTTTTTTAGTATTTTCCTTGCAATTTTTGTTATATTTTTCTCATCGTTTTAAACCTTCCCTGGACTTGTTATTTTCCGATAATAATAATAATATATTTTCAAATTACAAAACGGCAAACGTCATCAAATACTTACGAAATTGCCCAAAAATTGATACCTGTCTTACCTGAGCGCCCGCCAAGTCGGCCACCTGGAGCTTAGTGACTCCCCATCTCATGTACAAGGGGGTACAGGGGCCTCACTGTACAAAAACCCAGGTCTCGTCAAATACATATAGGTAGCCGACCACTAGGCTCTTAGACTATAGATTTTTCAAATGTTAACAAAAACTGAAAGTCCAAAATCTAAGGTAAATCTCGTGGTCATTTAAATAATATCTGACTCAAAGTTCGTATTTTTTAATGTTTTTAGTTTTAAACACTAGAATATGTTTGACTTAAATCAATTTCATGAATTAAAATCTAAATAAATAATAATAACTAAATAGAATTGTACTCATTTTCTACGCTCCTGTCATGGTCAAATTTTACTCTAGCAATAAATTCTTCGTTCAAACTTCTTTAATTTATAACTATTTATTTCTGGTGGGTCTTTGTTATGTAAGTATAAGTATCTTTTAAGTTCTTGTCTGTTAGTTTCTAATTTATCGATTAAACAAATTTGTCCATAAAAATTAATGATTTGTCTTTCAACGTCTCTATCATTGAATACTGTCACGGAGCTGGCCGTCGCGCGGCGGCTGCGGTGGCGGCCTGGCTGTTGACGTAAGGGACCGCCATAAATCCTTCTGCGAGAGCCATCAACAACCCTCATACAATGGCTGGGCCAGTCCTTTCTTCTGAATAGGCTGATGACAATAGAGAGTCTAGAGCAGTCTTCCTGGTAAAAGACTCACTGCCCATTGACTCCGGAATCTTCTAGACCTTCCAGAGCCCACCGGTATAGACCCTTCTAGCAAGAATGCTAGAAGGTTATATAAGGCCGTCTACTGGGGAGCCGGGGGAGTTGTGAGTACCAGTGAGGCAGAGTAGTGAGTGTCGTGAACACGGATCCTGGATAGTGAGTGCCTGCGGAGATACTGCTGTGGGAATCGTCGCATCGTGGGATCGACCGGAAGATTCAGCGCAGTATTGGACAACTCCTGTGGAAGGATACGACACTGGGGAAACCGTAAGCAAATTGGACTTAAGCAGAAGAGACAGTTAAAGCCACTTGTTAAATTAGCTATATTTGTGATTGCAAATAATATTAGTTTTGGGGCAGAAGCCATCTTAGTAATTTAGCAAATATTAATAATAGTAATTGTAATTATTGGAGTTGTAATTAATAGTAATAATTATAAATAGTAATTTTCTTTCAATTAAAGTAATTATTTGTCCTTATTGTAAATTAGCTTTAAATAAACAGTATTTAATTGTAACTAATAATCGTGTTGCTTATTTGTAAACCCACATAAGAATTATTTAGTTTGTAAAAACGTAACATTGGTGTCAGAAGTGGGATTGATTTGTTAAAGCAACACTTTAGATATTATTTATTATTTATTTATTGTATTAATATTATTTTAAAGTAATAATATAATAAAACGATGGCTTCTAGTGGGTTTAAGTTAGCAGATTTGAAAGTGGCTGATTTAAAACGGGAGTTAGAAGAAAGGGACTTAGATACTTCTGGACAAAAACAGTTTTAGCTAATAGACTTAAACAGGCGATGATAGAAGCAGGTGAAGATCCCGAAATATTAATTTTTTGAAACTGAAGCAAGTAAGCTTACCAAAGTGTTTACAGTCTAACTTAACTAAAACATTGGAAGAAAAATTAAATAGTAATAGTAAAACATTGGAAGAAAAATTAAATAGTAATAGTAAAACATTGGAAGAAAAATTAAATAGTAATAGTAAAACATTGGAAGAAAAATTAAATAGTAATAGTAAAACATTGGAAGAAAAATTAAATAGTAATTGTGAAACACTTCAAAATGACTTGAAAAGTATGAAAAGATGAATTAGCTACAGAGTTTAATTTAAAAATTTGTAGAGTTGAAGAGGAATTTAAAAAGCAACTAGAAGCAGGTATAAATGGTTGCTCCAAACAATTAGAAGACAAGTTAAATGATTATTCAAAAGAATTTGGTGATAGAATTAGGATCTTAGAGGAAATAGCTCAGAGAAACACAAGGGCTCAGAAACCTGCACAGAATCCATTGTTAGCCCAGAAGATGGAAAACCAGGAATTAATTACGGAACCTCAGCTTAATTCATGTCCACCAATGAGTAAATGCAGGGGTGCCAACCTTCGACGGTAAGATGACCTGGGAGGATTTTTCGGACACTGTTCGAGACTGCTGCTGCCGTCCCACCGTTGGGCCGTCATCAACAAAAGCGTCCATGCTCTGCCTCTCGCTGCGTGGAGACGCGCTAAAGGTCCTGCAGACCGTGCCACCTGCGGAGCGCCAAAACTACGGAGAAACTGGTTAGACGACTGGAGATGCGGTTCGGACATAAGCACATGGAACTGGTCTACAGGTCTCAACTCAGGAGTCGCCACCAGAAGTCCAATGAATCACTGCAGGAATTTGAAGCTGATATCGCAACGACTTGTAAGAGGTGCTTACTCTACTTGTGATGAGGCTGTCTGCGAGAACTTATCCATCGACAAATTCCTCGACGGCCTTCGAGACGCTTGAAACACAGCAGGCTGTAAAGTTGGCTCGTCCTAAGACATTACACGAGGCGCTAACACAAGCACTAGAATTTGAAGCAGTAAAAACAGTCTGTGCAAGGACATGCACGTCTTCGAGGGGTCTGCCGTGGAAGAAGGTTTTAAGATAGAAGACGTAGTCCAGAGAGTGCTGGATGCGCTGAAGAAACAGGAAGAAGGAAATCCGCTGCTGGAGTTGTGGAGAGTTGGGCCATCCCCCGAAGCAAGTGCCCAGATAGAGCCTCTCGGGGGCAGATGCAGGAAAACTAAAAAGGGTTGACAGGAAGGGGCAATTGTCAACCCAGCAAACTGAGGCCCCAGCCGGACAAGCATTATTGTGGCAATCTTTGTCAGGACAGACTAACAGCCTCTAACATAGATTGGATTAGTCAACGGGAAGCCCAGAAGCCTTCTACTAGACACTGGGGCAACGATGACCATAGTAAATAGAGATTGTTTGTTCACCCTCCCAATAAAAGTCACTCCAACAACCTGGACATTGAGGACTGCGACTGGGGACTTGGCCAGTGTTCACGGGGGAGACAGTTGCCACCTTCTGCATCGGGAGTACATGCTTTAAACATCGCACTCTCGTTGCTAACATCGAGGAGGACGTTATACTCGGCATGGACGTAATGATGAAACTTGGCCTTCAATTAGACCTCAAGAAAGGGGTGACGACTGTTTTGGCGGAGAAAGAAGTCGTCCTTCAGCTTAGAAAAAAATCTTACTTCTTCGGTGCGGTTATTAAAAGATACCACACTGCCATCTCGTGCTCAGAAGATCGTGAGAGCAGAAGTCGACAGAACTGTACCGGAAAGGACAGAAACTTAATGTTAGACCCAGCTTGTAAAACGAAGAGGAGCTTGGCCGAGGTGTCCTTGTAGGGAAGAACACTGTTTCAATCTTTCCAGGGAAGTTCCAGTCTGCATAATGAACTTAAACGACTATCCTGTTACCTTAAAAACAAGGCAAGCTCTTAGGTACCTGTTACTCAGTTTCTTCTGTATCGCAATCTGTTAGACAGACAGCATCCTGCCACAAGAATCTTCCAGAAGACATAGCTAAATTTGTGAGAGATGCTTGCAAGGGAATGGACTTGGAACAAAACTAAAACAAGTAGCTAAGTTAAATAACAGAGTACCAGGACGTTTTCGAAACTGCTACAGGGCCAAGAGGCAGGACGACTGTAGTTCAGCACAAGATAAATGTTGGAGACGCACAAACCAATCCGCCAAATTCCTAGGAGACTACCCTGGGCGAAGAGGGAGGAAGCTGAGCAAATAACAAAGGAGATGGAGCGGAGATGGGGTGATCGAGCCTTCCAGCAGTCCATGGAATTCGCCGGTGGTACTAGTGAAGAAGAAGGATGGGACTTCTAGGTTCTGCGTGGACTACCGACTACACAATAACGTCACCAAGAAGGACAGTTACCCTTTACCGCGGATCGACGACACACTGGCTGGATGCTCTGGGAGGGCGGCAAGTTTCTTCTCGACCCTGGACATGAAGAGTGGGTACTGGCAAGTAGAGATTGCTCCAGAGGACAAGGAGGGAAAACGGCATTTTCCATAGGGAATGGAAACGGACTGTGGCAGTTCACCGTGATGCCTTTATGGACTATGGCAATGCACCAGCTACCTTCGAGAGATTAAATGGAGAACGTGCTTAGAGGTCTAACTTGGGAAACCTGTCTAGTGTATCTGGATGATATCATAGTCATTGGAAAGACGTTTAAAAGACCATCTTCAGAAACCTGGAAAAGATCTTTATAAGGCTTCGTTTCTGCCAAACTTGAAGCTTAACCTGAAAGAAGTGCAACTTATTTAAAAAATAAGGTAAACTATCTCGGACATGTAGTCTCGTCAGAAGGAGTCTCTGTGGATCCAGAGAAGATACGAGCGATAAAGGAATGGCCCACACCACGTAAACAAACATGAGGTAAGAAGTTTCCTCGGGCTGTGCACCTATTAACCGCCGCTTCGTGAAGGGTTATGCCGATATTGCTAAGCCACTGACCAAGCTCACGGAAGAACAGCGCAAGTTTGAATGGACCTCAGAGTCGAGTGAAGCATTTGGGATACTCAAGACTGCTCTCTGTAGTGCTCCCGATCTTGGGATTCCCTCGCTTTGGAGAAAAGTTCATTGTCGACACTGACGCCAGCGACGTGGGCATAGGAGGAGTACTTCTCTCGCAAGTTCAGGATGGCCAGGAAACCGTGGTAGCCTATTTCAGCAGAAACACTATCTTAAGGCCGAAAGGAAATTTACTGCGTCACAAGGAGGGAAACTGCCTAGCAGTCGTGAAGTCCCTAGAACACTTTTCATAAAATACCTCTATGGACAACCTTTCCATTTAAGGACAGATCACTCCGCCCTGACTTGGCTACTGAACTTCAAGAACTTGGAGGGCAGACAGCGCGATGGGTTGCAGCGGCTTCAGGAGTACAAACTTCACGTCTGAACACCGACAAGGGAAGAAACATTCCAACGCTGAATGCTCTGTCACGTCGTCCTTGTCCAGAAGGCTGTAAGCACTGCTCCAAGGTAGAAGAAAAGAATCCTTCGGCAGAAGTACGTTGTGTCACCGTGGAGCCTGCTAGTGGATGGGAAATGAGTGAACTTCGGAACGAGCAGCTAGGAGACACGGAGATCGGACCACTCCTGCGAGAGGTGGAAGCTGGAACTCGACCTAGTTGGGAAGACATCGCGGGCTAGAGATCACCTATACAAGAGCTACTGGGCACAGTGGGACTCTATGAAGATCAAGAACGGAGTACTAATAAGGATCTGGGAAGCTCCTAACGGGAAGAGGAAAATCGAACAGATCGTACTCCCAAGAAGTAAAGAGGAGGGAAGTCCTTATGGAGTTGCATAACGGAGCGTCTGGAGGTCATCTTGGTGTCCAACAAGACAGTGGAAAAGTTGCGACAACGGTTTCTACTGGCTGCACCTTAGGGCTGATGTTTTGAGAAATGGTGCCCGCCAATGTGATGTATGTGCTGGAAGCCGAGGGCCCTCAAACAAGAAGTCGAGGCAGGGATGCGGCAGTACAACGTTGGATCACCCTTCGAGAGGATCCGCCATCGACATCGCTGGACCATTTCCCGTGACAGACGCAGGGAATAAATATCTCCTGGTGGCCATGGATTACTTTCACGAAATGGCCAGAAGTATACGCCATACCAAACCAGGAGGCATCTACTGTGGCAGGATGCTTGTGTGAACGACTTTCGTCTGCCGGTACGGGGGGTACCCTGTAGCGCCCGTGAGCTACACAGCGACCAAGGGACGAACTTCGGTTTCTATCTTGATGAGGGATGTTCTTCAGCGTCTGGGAGTGCATAAGACACGGACAACCCCGCTTCACCCGCAATCCGATGGGATTGGTTGAGAGATACATCAAGACTCTCGTCCGGTCATCTCAGGAAAGTTGTCTCCACCAGCCAGCGGGATTGGGATAAGAAGGTGCCAGTTTTTTCTGCTGGCCTACAGATCTTCTAGCCATGAAACAACTGGTGTTACCCCAGCAAGAATGGTCTTCGGAAGAGAACTTCGGGCTACCAAGTGATCTCATGTTCGGCCTACCACCTGACAAGGAGAGGCCAGCGACTGACTTCGCCTCGGAACTCGTTGATCAATTGCACGACACTCACGAGTTTGCTCGCCAGCACCTGAAGGTCCGCCAGTGACAAGATGAAGGCTCGCTACGACCGACAAGCCAACTCAGCTGGATTCCAGGAGAACAACTTGGTTTGGCTCTACAGTCCCCTGCGGAGGAAGGGAAGGTGCCCAAAGCTTCAACAGGACTGGATTGGACCTTATCGTGTGGTTGACACGAATCAACGACGTGGTCTACTACCGAATACCAAAGACACCCAAAGAGGCAAGATGCTCGTCGTTCCACCTAGATCGTCTAGCGTCTTACTGTATTACTGTTATTATGACCCAATGGATTTCACAACGATGTAAAATGTTCTTGTAATTTAAACTGTTTCTTTTAAATACATTTTATATACAAACAAATATTCGTATTAGATCTACGCACAGTGATATGCCGACCTTCGATAAAAAGATACCTTAGAAGTGCTACAAGACATTCTTTGAGATGGCGGTCCCAATTAATCGGTGGCCCATCGGCAAGGAAAGTATCAATGCTTTGCTTATCGCTGCGAGGAGATGCATTAGGAGTCTTGCAAACTATTCCAATTAAGGAGAGGCTAGACTCTAGCAAGCAGGTTAAATACTTAGAGTGCGGTTTAGCAATCATCATTTATAACAACTCTACAGTTAAAGAGTAGTCTCCTGAAAAATGATGAGCCTCTGCAGGAATTCAAAAGCGGATATAGCTCGCTTGTCAATTAAGGCTTTTCCATCCATCATGGAAGATTTCAAACGAAAGTTAAGGGGTTGAAAAAAATCCTCGGAGGACTTCGTGAGCGGGGCGATGAAGATCGCACAGCTCAAAACACTCAACGAGACATTTACCCAAACAATGGAATTCGAAGATGTAAACCAATCTGTAAGAAGTCACGCTTAGTTCCGTGCTGTTTGTGTCAAGTCTTCAACTGGTTTCAAAGGTTGTTCAAAAAGCTTAAGAAGCGCTAAGGACAATAAGGAAGGGAATTCGCATCTGGGATCTTGTGGCATAAGGATTAAAAGCCGAATAAAGCACGAAGAGAAGCTGAAAAACTAAATGGAGTCGATTGGAAGGAGCATAGGTCAACACGCTTTCAAAAGACCCCGTATTCGCGTTGCAGTCGCATCTCTTGCGGGTGGGTCAAAAGCCTGTAACTTACACGGAAGAGATCAGCGGAAAACCGAGATGCTTGCTCCTAGACACCGGCGCAACGATGACTATCATGACCTTGGATGCAGTTCCGTATAGGAAGAACATTACATCAGACGTGGCCACTAACCGACAATGATTGAAGAAGAGGCAAACGTTTTATGGAGAGGCCTGTTACAACCTTCCAGATCGGTAGCAGCAGCTTTGGACATCAAGTTTAGGGGGTGGTGACTATCAGCAGTGGCGCATTTAACTTTTTGGTTCCATAGGCCCAATAATTGTATTTGCATCCTGTACACAAAACTTGTTGAGTTTCATGAAAATCGACCACCATAAAGGTAACAAAAAGAATACTATTTATAATTCTATGAGACATTTCTATCGGTTATGAGTCATTAAAGTTATTAAAAAATACAATAATATCTCAATAATCAATCAACCAGAAAAATCAAAATCACCAATAATTAATTAAGTAATTAATTTTAAATGTTGACAAATTACTTTTTCTTGATTTTATTTGACGAAATTTCCTTAATAACGTCATCAAAGAATTCTCAGTTGTTGTTACCAAATGAGTTTATAGAATTCCTAGGCAAATTTGATTTCTGTATGAAACTCCCAGTAATTGAAGCAGTAAAACTCTTGATGCCTGCCATTTGTCAGCCTATTCTTGTTATATTAAGCCTCCTAGGCAATAGTTTATTCTTGACGTTTCTATTTTTATCATAGTTTCGATTACTAAACCGTCATAAGGCTGATGTGCTAAAATAAAAGTAAAAAATTAGTTCCTCGAAGACAGCAGTTAGCTTCGTGTGTTGCCCACCATATTCAAGGAGTGTACCAAATACGAAAGATATATGTCAAAGGGTCATGACTTAAGCTTGCAATCCTGAATACTCCCCAGATATATTTGTGGCATTGAAATAAGACTATTCCCTTCATATCTTCAATAGAAATGTCCAGTGATGAAAGCGTTTTCAAGACCAAGTCTGTCGTTTCAGCGCAAGGGTGGTTTTCCACCTGGAAAAATATAACAAATCTTTTCACAAAGTGTTACTGAAAACACAATGAACAATATAAAGCAATTATTGGTCATGGCAAAAACGTATTAGTCAGGAAAACATTTTTGGGAGGGGTCTAGATAACTGATATGTTTCTGTAGTGGACAGAGTGTAAGGTACAAATTTCGATCCTTTAAAAGTTGTTGACCAGTTTCTTTGTTGGGGGCGATTTTTCAGCAGTACATGTCAGTAATACTGAATTATTTAAATAATAAATAATGTAAAAGTTGAGGAAGGGGGTCCAGACCTCTTTGCCCCCTCGCTGGCTATGTCCTTGGGTCATTCTGGAGTTATATCAGAGAATTGACATCAACCACTTTATTGAATTAGCATTATGACTTTCTTTCATCTCCCTCGGACAAAATAGAAACAATCTATGTAACATCATTTCAATAAACCTACGTTAAATGTTTGTTTTACAAATAACTCGTCTTTCCCTGGACCAGGCATTGCCACGATTTTTATATGGCTTTTTAAGAAGGCTTTAAGTATTCACGGGATAATCAAATCTCTCTAGCAATCCCTAAAAAGTTGGCCATTAGCTCAAAGATCCAAAGACTCTCCATTTTTCAGGAGCCCCGAAAGGGCTGATCCACGTAACCAAGAATCCTGATTACGTGGAACAAACTCTAGTTAACAATTTCGCCTCAATAGTCTTAATTCAAATAATATTACTGTTGGTTTAAAGAGGCAAAATATTGATTTGGAGGTTCTGGAGAGTTAAGGTTTGTTGAATTTATATTATTTAGAGAATATATAATATCCCCTTGTTTTAAAAAAAAAAAACCCCCGTGAATTAAATTTTACTCGCTGTCACTGTTACAGTTTCTCCTGTATTGTTTCAACTCACATTGTGTGAGACCGTAATAACCAAAAAATTATACCATGGTCATCAAACACATGGTTTGTAAGTTTGACCTGGCTTATATAAAAAATAAAAGGTACTTTGGGATTAATCACCGGCACCTACACTAGTATGAAGAACACAAAAAACAATAGAAATTTATAGAAAAACAAAACAATGATAGAACGAAAAAACAAAACTCTTTCAATTACAAAAATTACAAAAACTTACACAGCATTTCCAGGTAATTGTTGATCGTTTAGTGTTTTGTGTCTGCCTGTTATCTTATCTTTCTCGCGAGAATCCTGATTACGGCAGACCGCGCGGCATCACGTGATTTGGCACGGCGTACCATAAATTGGCCTTTCCATTACAATTCAATTTATATTTCTGATTAAGGCCGCCTCTAGAATTTGAGTATTTTTACTGGATAGGTAGCTTATTCATCCGGGGGGAGGGATGTTTTTTCATTTCAGTCGACATCAGCTGCGGGCTTTAGGCAGCACCGAAAGGTTGGCTGCCAAAAGGCCCGCGGCTGATTTTGGCCGGGAAGTGCAACTCGCATTTTGGGTAGGCGGAATGTGAATCAAGAATAAAAAACCAACGTTTTTTAGTGTTGTTTTTAATAAAGAGTTTTAGTTTGGTTAAATGTTTGTTTTTGTTGAATTTTTGTGTTTGGGAGAAATGTAGAGGTATAAAACACGGCAAGTACATAAACCAAACGCGATGCACCAGCTTGAAACGGGCGGCGAGACTTCCTGCAATCACGGTTATCTACTAGAACGCTCTCGGAACTTTTGAACCTCTGTCCTGAGGGATGGGGAGGGGTTTGCGATAAGGGACAATTCCTGTTTTATATTGACGAAACATATTGTTCTAATTCTACGCTAATTCTTAGTAATCAGTAGAAACGAAAATGTGAAGATAAACGATTTCATGTCTGGGTGGTGGGTCGGTATAATCCCAAAGTTACCAAATAAAATAATGAACTTTCAAAACAGTTTTGCAGAATGTAACTGTTTGATTACTATCAGAGGTTATGGAATATTTTATATACATACTAGCTGACCCCGGTGACACTTTCGTTTTCACTTACCTCTTGGCCATGTCGCCTTACCTTTTGTTAACATTATTTACATATGTACTTGTATCAAATTTTGACAGAGTTACAACATTACCCACATTGATGTGACGTTTCAAAAGTTACAGGCACAATCCAAACGATTAAATCTACATCAAAATTTTGTCCTTTGATCTTCACAATTACCAAGACTCGCCCACCCGTCCTCAACTGATTTGCCCGACGATACAACGGGAAGTAACCATCATTTCCCGAGATGGTTTCAGCAATCCAAATGCCTCTAGGAGTTATCGCTTCTGTAGAACACTTGAGCCGTGCGACCATACAGGGGGAGATGTGTTGAAAACTCCGCCAAGGGTCCAATGTATCCATTATGTTGTATTTTTACTTACCTTGACATTGCAATTTTTGGGTCAAATGTTTCATCGGGAAATCTCTGGCTCGGAAATTATGGAAATCCAAATGTCTTCCTGGCCTTAATTTATCAACTAACCCAAAACTAATATCGTGCGCATTTGGCAGGGACCAACGGCTTTTGCCACTACCAACAGGAGAGTTAACATCCCAACAACGTTTACCTTGGACCATAACAAAAAACCCCCAAACGGATGCTTGTATAATTGATAATTCATTGAAAGATATTTAATTTTTGCTTTAAACCACTCTGGCAAGTGACGTCACTGGCCTAATATTAAATTAGGTGTTTGGGCCGTGTTTGTAGCAATTCTTTCTTAATTTCCATCCATTTGTGTGGTGTACAGCGTGAAATGTTTAATATCATAGGTTCTGGACGGCCATATTTTCTAACATACCGCACAATTCGCATCTTGCCGCCGTATTTCGTGCCCAAAAAAAAAAACAATGTGGCGTCGGTGCTTCTCCAATGTAAGTTGGCCAGTGCAAAATTTGTAATTTTTTCCACATTTTCTGCATTTGCAAAACGGGCATTAAATAGCATCACGAAATCTGTATGAATAAAAATAATCAAAGAGCTGACTTTTTTGTTGGGTTTCAAGCACCTGGACATACCAGAAAATGATAAACAATGACATTTTTGGCATACATTAAATATAACACCATTTATTGGTCAAAAATTCATCATCCATTATCATATCGGGACAAAAGGCCAAATACAATTACAAGGTTAATCAATTTAAAGCTTTCTGTAGTTTTTTTATGCCGGTGCGTAAACATATTAAAGAATATGACTTTTGTACCATGTTGTAACAAAAATCTTCGATAATAAAAATATTGGATGCTGGTTCAGGGCCCAAAACACGGGGACCAATACTTTATTTTGGCCATCAATACAAAAACCAAACAATATATTCTAGCAATGATTACAATGTCTAATTGTTAAATTTTTACCGCATTAAATTAGTAGTAGTTTGTATAGGATTTGAAGTTTGGACAATCGTCACACGATTGTAGACAACATTTTCCTCAGACATGTCCATCCCCTTATATTTCATCCACAAATATTCCGGATTTCGAAGGGAAAAACATGTGGATATTATAATTCGCAAACAATGTTTTGAAATTTCTGAATGTGGTTGAAGTATATATGGAATCCGTTGAGCGTTAATTATCCCAATGTAAATTCATCCCTTCCGGAGTAACTGTAATAGTTTGACACGGCCTCACGGTACACGTAGCACAACAGATGTCAATCAAACCGTTCTCAATTGTTTGAATAACGATGTCGGCCCCACGAAAACAATTCACCAATATACAATTCTAAAGATAAATAAACACTTTCAGCGTTTATTTGTGGATGTACTGTATTTGTCGGCACTATAATCGAGCTTTCCTGGATCGTTAAGGAGCAATTGCTGCTCGTCTTCTCAGTGTTTCACAGGGAAGCATTGCGTTTGCGGAAATCGGTTTCAATTATCCTCTCTTCCCAGGCCTCAGCTCTATGCTCTTGTTGTGGTGATTCGATGTGCCCGATAAATCTCGTTGCCATTCCTTTGTCTATCCACTTTCATGTCTGAATTTAATGTAGAACAGCAAATGTGCCATACCCAATACGGACTCGTTATCATTACTTCAGTCCTCTTCTTGGCTGGTCATCAGTGGCGGATTAGCGCGGTGGAGGTAGCTCGCCGCACAATGTCGATTCTACTCTTCGACGGACCCATTGTTTAGGTCGTTTTTCTCTTCTTCGGCATAATGTAAAGCAGTATTCTGATATTAATGTTTTTTTGGCACTAATTAAATGTTATACCTATAAATGGCGGCGACAGCGTGTTTTCTAACCCCAAAAATTGCATGCCAGTTAAGTAAGTTAAACAATAATAGACTTTTACTGAGACCAACTTCGTTCCATTTTGTATTATGTTACAGCTGTTTAAACTAATTATCGATACATAAAAACATTTCAAATTCAAAAACGTTTTTGGGCAGGTAAGAACAGTTTGTATGGGGAAAATTCAAATTTGGTCGTTGTTTAGTATTTTTTCCTTGCAATTTATGTTATATTTTCATCATCGTTTAAACCTTCCCTGGAACTTGTTATTTTCCGATTAATAAATAATAATATATTTTTCCAAAATTACATAAACGGCAAACGTGTCATCAAATAACTTACGAAATTGGCCCAAAAAATTAGATACCCTGTCTTACCTGAGCGCCCGCCAAGTCGGCACACCCTGGAGCTTAGTTGACTCCCCATCCTCATGGTACAGCGGGTATTAACAGGGGGGCCTCACATGTACAAAAAACCCAGGTCTCGTTTCCAAATACATATAAGGCTTAAGCCGACCACTACGCTCTTAGACATATAGATTTTTCTCAGCAAAATCGTTAACAAAAAACTTGAAAAAAAGTCCAAAATCTAAGGTAATATTCTCGTGGTCAATTTAAAATAAATATTCTGACCTCAAACAAAGTTCGTATTTTTTAATGTTTTAAGTTTTTAAAACACTAGAATTATGTTTGGGACTTCAAATCAATTTTCATGGGGAATAAAATCTAAAATAAAATAATAATAAAGCTAAATAGAATTGTACTCATTTTTCTACGCTCCTGTCATGGTCAAATTTATACTCTGAGCAATAAAATTCCTTCGTTCAAGAACTTCGTTTAATTTATAAACTATTATTTCTGGTGGGTCTTTTGTTATGTAAAGTATAAGTGATCTTTAAGTCTCTTGTCTGTTAGTTTTTCTAAATTATCGATTAAACAAAATTTTGTCCATAAAAAATTTACTATGAGTTTGTCTTTTCAAACGTCTCTATCAATATGAAATAATGTCCACGGGAGGCTGGCCGTCGCGCGGCACAGGCTGCGGTTGGGCGGCCTGGGCATGTTGGGGGACGTTAAGGGGACCGCCATAAATCCTTCCTGCGAGGGAGCCATCAAAACACCCTCATAAAATGGGCTGGGCCCAGTCCTTTTCTTCTGAATAGGGCTGATGAACATATAGAGAGTCTAGAAGGCAGGTCTTCCTGGTTAAAAAGACGTCACTGCCCAATGTGGAACTTCCGGAAATTCTTCTAGGACCTTCCAGAGCCACACCGGTAATAGAACCCTTCTAGCAAGGAATGCCTAGAAAGGTTATATAAAGGCCGTCCTACTGGGGGAGCCGGGCGTGAGTTGGTGAGCTACCAGTTGAGGGCAGAGTGGTAAGTGAGTGTCGTGAACACGGGATCCTGGATAGTGAGTAGCCTGCGGAGATACTGCTGTGGGGAATCGTCGCATCGTGGGATTCGACCGGAAGATTCAGCGCACAGTATTGGACAACTCCTGTGGAAGGAGTACGACCACTGGGGAAACCGTAAGCACTATTTGGACTTAAGCAGAAGTAAGACAGTTAAAGCCACTTGTTAATTAGCTTATATGTTGTGATTGCAAATAATATTAGTTTATGCAGAAGCCATCTTAGTAATTTAGCAAATATTAATAATAGTAAATTGTAATTAATTTGGAGTCTGTAATTAATAGTAACTAATTATAAATTAGTAATTTCCTTATCAATTAAAGTAATTAATTTGTCCTTTATTGTAAATTAGCTTTAATAAAAACAGTATTAATTGTAAACTAATAAATTCGTGTTGCTTATTTGTTAAAAAACCCCACATAAGAATTATTTAGTTTGTAAAAATATAAATACGTAACAATACTTTATTCCAATTTTCATGTTACAAAATGATATTATAACATGGACGTGTTGAGCTTTCGGACAGATCTGCAAACGTGCTCAATATATTATTGTGTTCGCTTTATTCATTACAACCTTAGACAATATGACAAACCATACAACACCCATTCCATTCAATCAGTTACATCTGGTTAAAAATTGAATCTACTCCGTCAGTTCCACATTCTTTAAGCGTGTTACATTCTATTTTGGATTAACGATTATTCCCCTTCTTATTTGGTCTGAACGGTTTTCATTTCATTTCTGAAAACAAGCAATTTGAATTACTCGACGTTGGAGCCTCTTTGTTGTCTATTCCTGTTCATAGATCATTCTATTTACAATAAGTTCATTCACAGTCTCTGCTTGTAGACTTCTGGAAATAATCTCCCGGATCATATCCAGAGGCTATTCGTATAGTCGGGAGCGGTTTCGGTTTGTGGTGCTTAAGGTAAACGGATTACAATGATTGAATGCGAATTCTGGACGAAAATCTGTTCTGACGAGTTCGTACGAATGTCGTCCGACACAAACAAAAGGCCTGTTTTCTAATGATTACAAAACTGTTTTAACAGTGGCAGCTCACTTTTGCGTCAGGAAGGAGGACACGAAAGTCGTCAGACGATTTGAAGCGATTCAAACAAGTTTGGGATTTTCGTGCGGCCAGCAACTTGTTTCACCCTGTGCGTCGAATTTTAGAGAGTTATTAACTTAAATTAACCCATGGATATTGATAAATTAATCGGTCTTGTGTACGAGAACAGGTGTTCAGTGGGACATGAGAGATAAAAAATTATCACAAACAGAGGATCTTGTCCTCGGAAGCATCGGGATTAAGGTTGCAAGCAGAAAAAACAGCACAAATTTAAGGGGAGAATGTGGGCTTTTCAGGTCAAAACAATTTTTTTTAAGGAAAATTATTCTTTTTTATCTCAACAAAGGTTGTTTTATTTCCAAGGTTAATTGTTATGCTTCAATCAGGATTTTTCAATTAATTTTATGAATCTAATTTGTTTTGTTTTAAAATGAAGATTGTTTTTGTTATAATTAATAAATAATTTTTTATTTTACCAATTAAATACCATTGTTACTCATACATACTACCAAAATTATTGTTGGTTTAACATATTCTGCTTTTACCCTATTCAACAATCATTATTTTTTAATAAAACGGCATTCATGAAAAATATGTCTTTCATCCATTTTGACCTGGGGCTGGCTTTGACACGTACTATCAGAAGATCTGGAAATCTCGCGCACCACTGTAAACCGCCTTGGTTTTCTGACGAGGGTTTTCGGACGTACTCGTCCAGAAATTCGCATCCATAGTAACCTGCAGTACCTAAGGAACCATCTATTTTCGGGCCCTCGTCGGGTTGACGAATATCGTGGCATAGGGTAACAGGAAAGATGGCTTTGTATGAATAGTGATGAGGTGAATGTCTCTTTAATTTCTTTGTAAGTTTTATTTTATTTTATTTTATTTTTAGTTCCATAAAGAACCTTCATTTCATTTTATTAATTTGTATATAATTATAGATTATTCATTATTGAATGTAAAATACGTAATGTTTAGATTATATTGTTGGGCTCTTGTTTTACACTGATAGTATAGTTTATTAAATTTATGGTTAGGTGTAAGAGAGGGCTTTAGAAAGCCCTAACTTCGCCAAATGAGTATGTTTTTTCGTTGTATTCAATAAAAGACATTTTTTCATTTCCATTTCCAATATTTTTCGATTACGTTTTATACTAAATACATTATCAGTTTTTTGTTTCAAGTTCAAGGTAACTTGCTTCTAAGAAACTACTACAATTTAAAGGCTAATTTTGCTACGTGAGAGATTTAAAAAATGTCTTATACTGTCAGATTTTATAATTCTTGTACAGTTTCGTTATTAAAATGGGTCGCGTCTATAACGTGGTTTCTATCCCCCACTCTATGTATGAAGAACCTAAAAATTATACAGCCAAAATCACGGAAGTGCTTTTTTAGATAAATATTTAACTTGAAACCTCATTATTGTGTATGCTTCCATTTTGTTAATCGCCGAGCGTCCGCTGCGTCTAAATTGCGCAATGCACGTAGTGGATGTCAACCGCGGGAGGAAAACACAAAACCCAATTTGACTGCCTTGTCTACTGATTTGTTTTTATTCTTTACCTAGTTTGTTATTTATTGTCGTTTGATTAGCTTATTTACCTGAAAGAAGAGAATCACATTCGCAGATCTCGAAAACGTTTAGTGTTACTGATGATTGTATACACTGTGAAAAGGATGGCAAATGGTCCAGGGGCCCGATTTAAAACCAGTATGGCTAAGTTAGGCTTGCAGTAGGGCGCGAGGACCGGTCAGGACGATTTTTAGGGGGGCGCTTTCGGGGAGTTCAAGATGAAGTGCTTTTTATATTGTAGTAAAATTAAAAAATGGTATGGTCTTCTAAAAACTTCACTATACATTTTTTGTACATTATTTTATCACATCCACCTAGACCTTAGGATTTTACTACATTTACTTAAAAATAACTATTAAGTAGACAAAAAGAAATTAATTAATAGCGATTTAGTGACAACCGCATAGTCATTATTCGTAACGGGTTCACATTAGGAAACTAAAAGGAGAAATTTTTGCATTCGCCGCGAGGGCGGTGCGCGCCTACGGGCCGCCGACTTCGCCGTTTGCAAACACTGGACCGCTTCTCTGACAGATTAGAGACAGAGTTGTTAGCTGCGAGCTGCAGTCATGTTCGTCTCCTCGGTCTGCACTGTTTTGTTTTTAGGGCCTATGGCCTATGAAATTATTTGGGGGACCTTTCGTTGTAGGTTGTGATTAATTGGTGTCATTGCTCGTTATTAATAATACACTGACACTTTATTCAGTAAAGGTCGAGTAGAGTGTTTGATTACTGAAATAATTTAGAAGAAGCAGTGGTCTTCTTGTTCTTTAACATTATGTAGGCTACATTATGAGTAAAAAACCAAGTGGTTCCGAATTTACCCGTAAAACGGGCTCCGGGAGCGTAACAAACGGGAAAGTGCTCTTCTAAATAAAATTCATAGACTAGTACGATTTTTTCAATATAAACCGAAACTCACAGTTGTTCTGCTGGAGACATTGCCGGTCGTCACGGGAACTGAACGAAAGTTTGTGAGTGTGGACAGCGGTGTTACTAGTGGAAGTGGAATGTGATTCAAGCAGCCTGCACAGTGCACTCTGCTACCGATGTCTCAGACACCTCAACGGAAATTGCACCTGTTCACGTCCCTTCACCACCATCAACCGGAATGCAAATAGCAGATTTGGGGACATCAGTTGCAAAGATTGTGTACCAGACAAATAAAGATGGTACCGTATGCAATTCAAAAAATCTTGATGATCCCGCTTTATGGCTGGTAAATAGGCATTGCGTGAA
>NW_025783973.1:0-38782 GCF_021130785.1 Homalodisca vitripennis
AACGGTTAAAGGTTTGGGACCACACATATCCGGCACCCGCGCCCTACACTGAGTTCGTCCGATTTGTCGTGGGCGCTCGGCTCGTTACCGTGAGGCCACACATGTCCGTATGCAGTCCGAGCGCAAACCCAATCTCACTAATTGTACTAGAGCATGTCTTTTTTGAATTCCCGAAGTGACAGATACTTAAAAAATAGTCGGAAGATTAAGTATTGCTTGAGAGAAATTTTTGTAATTTCATTGTTGTTATGTTTATTACTCGCTGTGATGAATGAAACATTTGCAATGCTACAGTAAAAGCTTTGTACCATCAGCTAGTATGTTAAAATTTGTAAATATCAGTATCTTGGTTACATGGTTAGCCCTATAATTTTCTTGTTAATTGTGTTTCCATTGCAGTTGAATTTCGTTCAAATACACTATAAAAAGAGTATATGTGGTGTTTTTTGTATTAAAACCCAAGACCCTGTAGTGTGATGCCAGAAAGTTTGCCATGTTGCAAGCCGTTTTATAATAATTTGAAAAATTATACTAAATATTTGTAAAAGATAGACTGGAGAACGAACAAAAAAAACCACATTTTACAAATTTTCTTATTTCTTTTTATAGCTCCGAGGAAACAAATAATTTTCCTTCTTGCCAGAATTAGTCAAAAATAGTAAGAAACAGAAATATATTTTTCTAAAAAACTTAGAGTATGGATGATCGTCTCAAAATAGATAATGAGTATAAGATTTAAGATAATAAACTAGTATGGTTAGTCTTTTGTAAAATAATAATAATTCAATAGACACGTTAGAGCATTATAAAATAATTATTTAATAATATAATATTTAATGTTAACCTGGTTAAAGCCTAATATTTGAATTGTAAAATCTCATGCACTAAATCCTTTTTTGTTAATACAAGCACACTCTTTAATACTAAAATTTTAAAAACTTTGGGATGCGAGAATAGTATACTACTTACTACATAACACAATAACCTCATTTTTATCATTTCATTCTTGCTCGATTCCGCTATTTTTTTATTTGTTATTACCCTTTTTGAATATAGTAATCCCCAAACACAGCACTGCCTTCTTAGGGGGTACCTAAATTTTCCCTTCGATTTTAAATCCCTATTGGGCCTAATTATTAGTTAAAAAAAAAGAAAAATCGAAAAAGGATGTAACCTACTTTTTATATTTTATTACCTCAAAGTACATAAAATTAGTAATAAAGTATGTAGAAACATGTTTTTTTGTATGTGTTATTTTCTACTACGATTGTAAATACGTTATGTCGTAGTAGTATTTATTTATTAAAAACACTGGGCAATAATATTTAATTATGTAATATTCCCAGTTTGTTATTATGGGGGAAAAACATAAAATGATTTATTATTATTATTATTGTATGTTAAACATGGGTTTTTCTTGCTTGAAAATCGGATTTTGTTAAGTTTCAATAATTTTTTTTTAATTTTTCTTGTATTGAAAGTGGGAAGAAATAAAAAAATATAAAAGGTCGTAGAAAACATGCTAAACGACTCTTACAAAATACCAAGGGATAACTGTATCACTAAACCCCTTCATATACATCAAAGAAAAAATAGAGTTTTTGCTGAAATAATTACATGCTTGTCATGTGTTTATACAATGAAAAATTTGGGGGTTTATAGATATTTTCATAAATTCGAATTTAGTTGGGGTTTAAAAAATCACTTAATGTAACAACCAGGGAGTTTTTAAATTTGTTCTAATTTAAAGAAAACATATGCACAATAATATTAATATGACTAGTTTACCCCTCTAAAGGAAAGAAAATGTAATACTTTTATCAATAAAAATATATTTTGTACGCAACACAGGATGTAGAGGTAGTAGCTATTACTAAATAATTCAATAAAATTATAACGTGTAGACTACTTTAAAACAGTTTTTAAAAAGAAGAACGCAACCCCCAGAAAACAGCGATTTAATGGGGCCGCTCGTAGACCGGGGCACCGGGTGCCTGTCACAGATTCAAACTCCCAAACATATTGTGACGTGCGGGCACGGTGCGGGGCGCCCACGACGTCTGGGTTGTGGGTGCGACATGTGTGGAACGTGCAGGTTTTTTAAATACTGCGCTGCAATTTTTTCACCATAATGACGGTCATAAAATTTTCGGCCGACTGCACTGGAGTGTGCGGGCGCGTGCGGAATGTGTTGTCCCAACCCCTTTAGGCGCTGTTTCCTCGAGGCTCTTGTAAAACCATCGCTTTGTAAAGAATTCAGAAGAGTGGGCCCCTCTTTTAGATGTGTTTACCAGCAGTTCTCTTTTGATTTTGAAGCGAAACCATAGTGCTTGATTTTAAGCCTATTAAAATATTTTAAATTTAAAAAAAATAAGATAAAATTATTAATCTAAGAAGGTTTTTACACATCCCCAACGAATATAAAAGCAACAAATTTTTACGGTTTAAATTGTCTTTAACTTTTGAAGGTAATGGGGGCAGGCCTAGCTTTAAAATTTAAATAATTAGTATTTTTTATAACAATAGTTTAATATGTTCCAAATCTTCACTTTTCATTTTCTGAAAACTTTTCAGAATGCGTGAAATCGTGTAAATAATGTAGTTCGTACTAGTTATTTTGGCTTAAAAATGTAGCCAATCAGTTCTAATACCTGAAAATTGGGAATTAAAGCTTTTAAACCCCACATTTTAAAACCGTTTTTACACATCTCCAATTCTAGTATTCTTACTGTTGTTTGAAACAAGCAATTAAATATATGTCATAACTAAATAAAGATCTAGATATATTGAGCTATCAAATTGAATAATATTTGTAATATGAATATAAATCAAATGTAAAAAGATAATCAATAACAATTAAATTCTTGTGCGCATTAACATGAGAATACGAGCGTTTAGTATTGTTTTTATATTTTAAAAGATATCTAAAAATAAAAAAACATTTTACAAAATCTAAAAATCCACCTTTATTTTTCAGTAAAGAGTAGTTTGGTTTGATTTTCAGCAACACCTGAAAAATTAAACACAAATTAAAAATATCTATAAATATTATATATGTTTATACTATTTAAATGTAGTCACGTAAGCAAAGTTTGGATAGAGTGTTTGTATCTGTCACATTCTATTGTAATTATGTACGAAAACTAGCTCTTAATGTTCATTATCTTACAAAATATAGTGTTGGCCACTAGAGGAAACTTGACGGTTCTTTCTCTCTGTGAAAACTTTTCAAATGTCTGATAGTTGAGAGAGTGGTTTAGGTCTAAAATGTAGAGTAGAACTTGTAAAGAGTTGCACAAATGTATTCACAAAAAATAAATTGATGACAGCTTTTTTGTAAAAAATAACGTAGTCTTTATTGAGGGGAAATGAAGACCTTTTGTACAGTACTGTTGAGTAATGGAAGATTAAAACGTTTGTTGTCGTAAAACCTTAGCGTTCGGTCGTGTTAAAACTTACTTTTTTAAGTATTACATTAAATATCTAGAATGAAATAAATATACATTCTATTTCATCTTAAAGAATGGCAATACAAAATGTTAAAATAATTACTTTATAACAATCTCACTGTGATACATATGGCCGTAATTATAAATTTATTAATTACTGCGAATGTTTATAGTTAAGACAAATCGTGTTCTATATAATCAATTCGCAATATTCTGATCATTAGTCCTGGAACGTTTATGGGGATCGGCGGCGGGCGTTTTTAAATATATTAATGTATCTAAAGAAGAATGTGGTTCGTTTATCTTACTTCTTCTGATCTTCTGGAATGTTCATATGTGGAAGATATTACTATATCTCATATTATGAATAAATTAAGAAACAGATAGAAACCTCACGGAATTCGAAAGGGGTCTTATTGAGTTTTTAAGAAACGATATTTTATTAGTGTTCTTATTTAAAAGTTACTGTCTTATATTTTATATGTGTGGTACAGCAAATTACACAGTTAAATTTGGTTAATACTCTGTTTGTAATCCCAAGGTTGCGTTAAAAGTTAGCATATGTATATGTATTAACTATTATATATGATCTTTTTGAAAATATCAGTCGACTATCAGATTTATTAAAATATTGCTCATTTCATTTCAGCTCAGGAAGCGAAAACATTCCATTTTGAATACTAAAAAAAAAATTGTATTTAACTGGACGTTTCAATTTATTATTATTTCAATGTTTATCACGCAAGTTTAGGGAAATATAGTTTATGTTTTATTCTTGTGAATGCAAGGTGATACTTAAGATTTCGGAAAACTCCATAAAGTTTGAATTGTTTATTTTCGTTAATTATTGTTAGACACAGCAGATTTGATTAGAAAATGTTAGACGGACGAACTTAAATAACACATTTCAAGAGACGCAAGTAATTAAAAAACAGTAACATATAAAGATTAAAAAAATATCCTTTGCATTTCCTACAGAAGTGTAGAAAAATCTCTCTTTGAAACTCCACTCCTCGTCGTGAAGTGGTTTCAGTGGGTTTGCCTTAATTACCTTAATTATTTACTGGCTGTAAAAGGTTACCAAATTGGATTACCAATTCATTTCAGAAAGCATTTCATTTGAAACACAACGTATAATTTATCTGTTGTTTCTTTTGCAATGACTAGTCCCATTTAAAGTATCAATATATTAACTTATGAAGGGAAGATAATATCCATAACGAAAAGCAATAATTTGATTGTCTTTTTTAATATAAAAAATTGCCATACCATATGTTTCAAAAATTTTTTTATACGAAAAGTTTTCTCTGAGATTCGTTCACATTTTCTAATTTACCTATTTCTTATGATAGTTAGTTTAATTCCGCGGTTAATAAACTAAAGTAAAATCATAAACTTTTCTTCAACAAAACATTTATTCTCTTCATCATAATAATATTGTTATTTGCTATAATCTAAAATTATTAATTAACCGTAACCATATTTATAACTGAAAAAAATCATGACCCTACTGACAGGAAATTTTGTTAATATGCATTTATTAAGAAATAATATTTAGTTTTTTATATATTTCGTTACGTGGTATTAAAAATAACAAAATAACCCAGTTGGCAGTATATCCACACGACATAAATATATTTGAATTTCACAACAAATTTGTGCAGACACACTTTCTTCTTATAAAAACCCCAAATATTATTGTATTTAAAGTTTTAATGTTAGAAAAAAAACTTATGAATGTTTAAGTAGAGCGAAATATAGTTTCATAAATCGTAGAATATAGTATGTGAATAAATTTGAAATCTGTATGTGAATTTCAATGTTTAATAATAGTTTTTCTAAGTATAAAAGTTTAAAAATAAAACAAAATATTTTTGAATCAAAAAACTAAAAAACTTAATATGATAACTATTATATTACTGGAAGGGGCGAATATTAAAACTCATTCCTAAAATATTGTACGTTAACTATCATTTTTATTGATAATAAATGGCGAATTCCTTAAATTTTTTTGTCTATTTTATTCAAAAAAACAAAACCGTTCGGTTGCAGTAAAAAAAAATAAGATAGGAAAAATTGAAGTAATCTCAAAAAATATTGCCTCCAAGAAATAAATCCAATAAATAAAACCAATTTTTCATATACTCCTACAATTATACAAAACAAACATGTTCTTACAAAAAAATAAATGCATAAAAGTAATATATATCTTTATTAATAAGTTACTCTTTACCCTATTATATTCTTTATATGATTACCACCAAGCTAAAACTTGATCTTTAAACAATGAAAATACCAACAATTTATTTAAGATAACCTGATTAATTTAAGTCTTCAAAATATTAATATAATATGAACGAACGAGTTACTCGCAACGTATACAAACTATTATCTGTACAACTAAAATACAAATAATAATTTTCATATAACAAACTTTTTCAAAGACGTAATTTCATAGTAAAACTTTGTATGAGTTTGTTTACACCATATTAATTTGGACGACCATGACCAAGATGGTATTCTTGGGCTTACGATTTTAAAATGGGATAAGCAGACAATTTTAAAAATTCCTACAGCATTTTCTAATTACCACCAATGGTCCGGGCAGGAGTGGTCTGCATTGAAAGACAAGGATCCGCTAAGTGGTCAAGCCACCACTTCAAGCAGAAGCTACGCACGTTTATAACTTAAAATGTAAGTTTAATAAACATTGCTCGACATTAACCTACTAATATCATTGATTAATACCCCTTTACCTTACAATTGATTTGGTATAACCATGTAATTACATTAAATTAATTTTAATACTGCGTTCATTAAAGATAATTTACGTTTTATTGTATATTTAATTTATGGAAATTTGAACTCTATTATAACAGTAATCAAATTCATTTTATAAAGTAAAGCAGATGTGCTGTACATCTCCGCGCGAATATTTATATTTTTTAGAAAGTATAATATAGTATATTTTAATTACAAATATTAATTAAGATTAACGCACACAATAAAACTATATTTATAACAACTCACTTCACTTGTAGAAATTACCACCTTTGTTGTTTCGGACCTAATCCTGACCGCAGCAGTCACTCGTTATGTTAAATATATATTTTGAAATGTATTATATTAAATGATTCGAATCTTCTAATGTTCTAAAATAGTGATTCTGTAATAATCTAAGACCGATAGTGATTTATTGTAGTCTATATGGAAAGCGTAACCCGATAGGTTTACAACACTACTATTTTCAAATATATTGGTCTTATGCTTTTTTAATGGTAAAGGTCACCTTGTTTTTCTAAGACCTGAATTTTTATGTTAGATTACATTCTATAAATGTCATTTTTCGTTTGTGTTATTTGTCCCTTAAGAGTAAATAACTTTCAGTTTAAGGAGAACGCGGCTTTACTGATAATTTGTAGGCAATAGCTTTAAGCGAAGCGATTTTCACTTAAGGATCTAAAAATAGTAAGTAATTTTATGTTTGTCCGAAAAGACTTCTCTGGAACAAACTCGCATAAACTTGAAATATTACATCAACCACCCAATTGTGTAATAATAATTACGATTCTATACATTATCAGCGCTATCACAAACCAACTTTATCAGAAAGTTTTATATCCTTACATTTACGCTTTAGTTTAATTATTGGTACCCATGATTAACAACAAAAAATATTCCATGAATATGACTTAGACTATCTTTAATCACACACTATTGCTTATATACGGAATTCCCCTTTTAGATCTTTATCCATTTGTACCGTGCAGAAACAGATAGAAACACAACTAAAAATGACATTTTTCCATCCAACAACCCAAAAGAGTGTAGTTGTACAAATTTTTTCACTTTAACGTGGTAATGTACTCAGGCGGTTTAAAATACAGCTGGCTGTTAGGTACTTAGTATTTTTAATAATGGACGAGCATGGTTTTAATATTAGATAAATATTGCAGTTTAAAGGTGAAATGTCTTTTACCGGTCAAATTTGATTGTGGAATTTGTAAATTCATGGATAGTAAAGTCTATGTTTTAACAGTGGATTGATTGCAGATAACAGTTTGAAGACAAAATTTTCGACTGTTTATCTCTTAATCTTTACTCTTATGGACTTTTAAACTATAAATGTGAAAGAAATTTAAAGTAGTAATTTTTTCAAATTAATATAAACATAACTATATTTTTCTTTTGCCACATTATATATGTTTACAAAGAACAGCTGATTAAATTTAAAAAGGCTCTTTCAGCTTAATACACATATGTTTGCTGCCAATCTGAATTTGTTTCGGGTATTTTCTGTAACTTTTAGAGACCCCGAAAAAATATAAACATGGGGCGAATCCTGAATCGGGAACGGGATAAAAAGTAATCCTATGTTCCCTTCTCTTCTCTCCAGTTCTATAGCTACCTCCCTATCCCTACCAATTCTCAGCCAAATCGGTTCAGTGCCCGTTCTTTACTATAAATAGTGTAACGAACACGAACTTTCTTCTTTATATAAATAAATAATTAGTGTTTAATGAATGACCAGCTGCTAAACTCATGTGATTTGATGTTTTTTTAGATTATTTTCTGCAATATTTAAAAGAGCAAAATACGGTGTCTCAAATAACCCCATTGGGTTTTAAATAATGTAAAACTAACATAACCAGGTACAGAAACCTACCTAGAAGAGGGAACTATAATTTTTTAGCATGTATTATAGCCAAACAAGGTTACGGTACTTCAACAAAATCTCATCTCATCTAGGAAGGGACTAAAAAGCCAATTTCCGTTTTCTCCTTTTTTTTTGTCCCATATTAAGGTATATTTTTAAAAAGTTTTTTCAAGCACCTTCCCCAAATTTTTTAACGTGGCTAAATTGGTTTTTTAGTCGTTTTACTCACATAGGCACTCCCCTGTTTAAATGTTCTGCCACGGACAAAATGCAACATACTTATACGACGACCAGTTTATATAATTTGTTTCGGCGACTAATACAGAAAACAGAGAAGAAAAGGACCACGTCAGTTTTGGCGTGTCGCAGTCTTAACATGTAAACTAAACTCTATAGAACGCACAATGTCACGACTTGCAGCGACAAACAGTAGTTGACTCTATCGGAGAGATTAACAGCTCATTATGCAGCCGCTGCCCACCAATCGAGCGCGGAGTCCAAGCATCCGCCTGTCACTAAGTTTCTGGCTCCAACCATATATTATCTCAATTTGTTTTCTAATTTGCAAAGGGTGAATTCTACTTCAATTCGCCAAGAGGGTAAAACAGTTGCAACACCAAATAGATCATATACATGCATTTTATAGCTGCACTATGGATACAACCCGTCTAGAATTGGTAGCGGGAGAACGGTTTGGATTTATTGACATAAAATATAGAGCTTTTTCCTTTAAATTGCCCATGGTGTGAGTTCAGTGAAAATATATTTATCAAAACCTATGTATAGTGTGTTCCAAAAATAAGAATTGAGTTTAGAATCTAAAATTTTTTAAATTTAAGCACAGGGCAAAATAAAACTCCATTTTAAGGTCTCGTTAAGAGAAACAGTTTAGAAACGGTAACTACAGTGTTTTTTAATGGGTTGAAATTTACGGAGAAACCCTGTATACGTTATCCGCTTGAACGTTGTTTGTTCTGATTCCGATTTTTTTGCTACACTATGGTACGCAACATGACTACTCTTAAGAGTAATATTTGGTTGTCCAACTCAAATTTTTAAAATTCAAAATTCATATAAGTCAAAAGTTTTTTTAAACAGAAGCATGCATAATATTGTATGCTATATTTAAAATCTCGTTAAGACGAATACAGTGTGTATTTAAAACTTTTTCGTATCTCCAATGTTAAAAAAAATCAATAATATGTTTATCGCATAGTGTTTCAAACGTTTTTACTGAATACCTTACCCATTCATAATTTGTAGTGATTGACAAAAGTTTACTTTTATAAGAAAAAACAAACCATTTAACATTCAAACATTATTAATATTTAATGTATAAATTGAAAAACTGATGGTACTATTAAGACTAAAGTACATAATAGTAGAAACAAAATTCTTTTGTACAAGAATATAAAAACTCATGCTTATTCTAAGGGTTTGAAAAATGTTAAATAAAGATTGTAATTTATTAATATAACTTCTTTCTTTTGTTTACAGGTGCTACAAACTACAATGTACTACTATCTTCTAAAACATAGTTCTAACTCTTGAACTAAAGCTAGCTACACCTCAGAAATCACCACTTAACCACTAATAACATTTAAACAGTAATTTCTGACTCGCTGCATCATATTTTATTTTGAGATGTCGGTCGTGTAGTGTAACAACCAAATATTTGAACTTGCCCCAATAGGTAGAAATCCATCCATGTCAAAATTATGTGATCTTGGGAGGGATAGTTGACACTTCTTCCGATAAATTCTCCAGGAAGTTGATCATGAGAGTATTTTTTTATAACGTTGTTAGCGTAATGAAATGGTGTTGCATCGTGCATGAACACATGTATTTCGTTTTAAATCGTCATTAGCTGAAATAATTTAGGTAGTTAAACAATCAAACAGTTGCTATAAAGTCTGAAACGATCTATTTTTGCAAGAAGTAGGGGACGTACAATTTTGCTACCAACAATGTTGCACAGCTACTCAAAGTCCCAAAGTACCTTTGATTATCGACCTCTGCATTCATCGTGGGTTCTCAAAGCGCCAATACCTCATGTTATGGCGGTTTCACTTCACCCGACTTGATGCTGCGGAAAGTTGCCTCATCACACCACAGAACATTACGAAATACGTATTCATTTTTCCTTCTACATTCTCTAGCAAACAGAAAAAAGAAATTCATTCTATGATGGTAGTAATCACCACCATGGAAGTCTTGGTGTAGCGATAACTTGTACCAGGTTGTTTAGCTGTAATTAATCAGCTAACAATTAATCGAAAAATGTTTAATTTACTGCAATCCAAGAGCTAAGTATCAATGTAAGGGCTATTACATTGGAGAGAGGTACCTCAGCCATCAAAATATTTAATTATAGTATTGAAAAGATCGGTTTTTGTTTATTACTACATAAGATTGGAAAAATGACAAAAACTTTAGACCTTGTTAAAAGAATAAATGCGTTTTTAATCGTATATATTTTTTTAATTGTAGTTATCAATCTAGTAAATCAATCAAAAAGGACTCTACCGCATATTTCTACAAATGATTTTTAAAAGAAACAATTTGTTGTTCTTATTATAACATAAGCACTCAAAGTAAAAAAACTCATTCTTTTATTGTACGAAGTAAATGGCGTTTTATTATTAGCTCTCGCACAGAAAGTTTTAGTGCAACACCGTCTATAAGATTCGTGTATCACGCAACCTATGTTTTAAAATAAAACCTTTCTCAAACCAACCTCTCCTCCCCCCGCAGCAAAAAGAAAAATGACTTTTGCTGAGAATATTTAAATAACAGTATATGAGTTTTTATAATCTAAGTTAAAGTAATCATTGTAAAAGTAACATATTTCTTTCGCTTTATGATTTTTTTAGTATATAAAAGAGTTATAATTTATATTCAAAATCTGTACCTTCACTTTGTAGAGGTCAATTAATTGGCCAAAGTGTTACTAAATTACCATGGAAAAAGTTTCTTGAAAAACATATTTTTCAGCCTTTTTTAACCATTAAAGGATAGGAACAATTCTAAATTCACACCTTTTTCCGTCTTAACGAGACCCTTAAAATTATGAGCAACATTATGCTATTGTTACTATTTTTACTTGTATGAAAGTTTTTTTAAATTTTAGCTAGGGTCCAACATTAAAATACTCTTCGAAACGAGTCATGTAGAATATCATTATGATAGCTAAATTTATTTATTTATTATTAATTTAAAGAAATTTGGAATCAGAATAAAGATAAAATTCCTCAAACGGATAAGAAATAAAGAGTGTACTGTAAATTTTTAACATTAGAAAAACGGCCACTACTTTGAAAATGGTTTATTCCAAAAAGACCTTTAAAGTAATGAATTATTTTCCCTTAATGTTAACATTAAAACATTTAGATTCGAACAATCAACTCAAACATTATTTGTAACAAGCCTTACTATATAGATTCTGATGAGCACAATTTTCAATTTGACTCCCCATGGTTTATTTATATGGAAAGCACTTGTTTTTTTCTTTTATGTACCCAAACTGCATATTAAATCTAAAATACAATTCACTATTCAGATAGTGTCAAATGATAGTGATTATTCTGCGTTGATCACCGCATCTTGCAGCCTAATATAGCATTAAAACTTGGAGTTCTAAATTTTTAATAGCCTTCATTATATGGTCAATAAATCACATAGAAAAAACAATTTGGTATATGTTTTAGATTAAATAAAGAAACACAATTTAGGTACATATAAAAGAGAACAGCTTTGACCACTTAATTCAGAATGAAGAAAAGTTGGAGAAGTGGTCAAAGTTAGAGTTTACAGCAATATTATCGGATAATCCCAATCCAAACTTGGGATCTGTAAGATCCTCACAAGGACAGTAAAGAGGTAAGAGTTTTATTTAAAACTGAATTGTTTTTAACTAACCTTTAATATCAAATTTATTAAGTCTAGAACTTTTGTGAGTCAATTTATTATAATCAAAGTTTTTTCAAATGTTATAGTTTGTATGACAACTAATAATCTTTAGTAAAGTGTTGTAAATAGGTGGGAAGAGTAACTGCATAACGATATTAAAAATTTTTGTTATTATTCTTCTTCATTAATTGTAAATAATAGTTACAAAGTATAAGTTCAGTGACTGCAATCAATATTACATTATACATATATCATGTGAAGTTTATTACTCAAGCTTTATTAAAAATTTTAAGTATTTTATAAATTATTTAACAAGTGAGGTGTTTTATTCTAGCGAAAAAATCTTCAGTTCTTATATTTTAGCATATTTTTATCATTCCACTGAAGAAGACGAAGTATTAAAAAAGATTCTAAATATATATTATTTAAATTAAGCAAGAGTGCAATCGATGTATACTAAAAATACTAATCACTCACTGATTTACTCTCTTGTTTATCACAATAAAGGCTATGGGAATTGAAGAACTTGAGTTTTTACCATAATGAACTGTTTTTCGAGCTCATGATTATTTAATTAAAGCCTGAAACCAGTATTTTTAGGTATTTCCAAATTTTATACAAGAACAAAAATGATTTCCTATTTAAATTAGCAATTGTTTGGACAATTTACAAATTATTACGTTACATAATATATATTTAAAGTAATCAGCTTTAATCAGTACTTGAGCTTTAACATATTTTGATGACAAGGGAATGTTCTAATGACCAAGAGCAATTATCTGAGACAAAGTTGTGTGATCATTTCCGGATGTTGCTTTAGAGACCGCGGTTAAAGACTTCCTTACGAGCTCTTATAATCATGAGAAGAAATATTGATACTTGAGTTAGCAGTATATTACGTACATAATAAAATACAAGGAATGCCCTTACTGAAACTGAACATTTATTGTGCTTTCAGCTTTATATTCACGAACATATATAAAGCAAGTGTACGGATAAAAACATTTTTAAGAGGCTGAGATCAATATCAAACTCATTTAACTACCATTATTAACTTGAATCAACCAAAATTAATGTACAGTATATGAAAAATTCTCAACGTATGATACTGTAAAAATCCTCTATCCACATTAACTGGTCTTTTTGTGACCTGTGTCATCAGGGCTTCCGTCCTAAAGAGAGCATAAGAATAGACCCTAGCACGTTAGATCCTTTACGTATTATTCATTATTGGTGTATGGAAGGAATTATTCACGACATCATTAATGTACACATGCATAGATTCATTTGTAAATTAATAGAAATTGGACATACATAAAAAGAGATTTTTACAAGATTTATCACAATCGAAAGTGTCCACAAACAGCTAGCGAGATATAATATATGCTAAACCTCATACCAGACATACAATAAAAATTATAAAAATATTCCTGGTGATTGTGTAAGACGGCTATCTTGATTAGAAGAGCAGCATAAGAATGATTGACAATCTAAAAAAGTTTGCTATTTTACTTTTGTTACAACATTAATAATATTGAATAAACAAATATTCCTATTCCTATTCCTGTACTTAAAATAATAGAGGTTAAATAGTATCTAACAGAGAAATTCACGTTGTCCGAAATATTAAGAATTTGCACAGTTTCAAAAATTTCCATTTGCAATGATAGCATGTATAATTACAACACTTTTTTAATAATAGATACAGTTGAGATCGGAGTTCGAGGAAAAAATTGGGAGGAGGCGAGTTATTGAAGTTAGTAAGCCGTAATGGATCCACAGTGGTAAGCTTCGTGGGAGCTGACGTCAGCTGTCCCGTTCCCGCTCTGTCCCGCTGTACATTTACACTCTGAAGCGATCCCATGGGACATTCAGAGCGCGTTGAGTGTAAAGTAGACACTTAAGTGTATCGAAAAAGTTTTTTGCGTTGCTTTCGTTTCATTTTTGCTTCAAGAACGACAAACAAATACATAAATTTTGAAACAATGTGAAAGAAACAATTTATAAATTTGTATCACGTGTTTAGCTAGTTTGAAATATACCTTGGCAAAGACGTACTATAATTTTTATTAATATTCAGAAATTACAAGTGTTAAATTATAATAAATACAAATTTGCTGTATTATGTGTTCAGGTTGCTGTCTATTTTGGTTGAGATCGATAAAAACCACTTAAATACCTATATACAATATTTTTTTTACGGTTTTAGATGTTTTAAAGTAGCTTATACATGAAAATAATTTGAGATTATTTTGGAAGTGATAATTATATTATCTTTATAGTTATACTGTAAAAATAATTTAAATCCAGAGACAGCTTAATTTTTTTAAGATGAATCTGGAAGATGAAAAACTTATGCATTTTCCAGGGTTTTACAGTTAAAATATCGTATTGCAATTAAAAACTGGAAAAAACAGCAATTTATGTTGTGTAAAAAATTTTTGTACTTTTAGAGTTTTTTTTAATAAAAAAAAATAGTTTTATCATTACAAAACATTTTTTACATGTAATCTCTTACTATGTTTTTTATAATACACCTGATGCAAGCCCTGATACTGATGAGCCACAATTCCTGAAACTTTTAGAGGTTTTAGAATAATAAGTAAGCCAATATTGTGATAAGTCAAAACGGCACTCTACTATGTGTTTACTGTATTTTCAATGAATTAATCTTGTAAATTAAATTTTATAAAATATAAAAAATTTTGAAATAATAGCATTTTTGTATGTAATTTAACCTGTATAAGATGGAAATACATTTCCTCCTGCGAAATGTAATCAGGGTGAGAATCGAGAAAATGTAGTTTGTAGGAATCCGTATTACAGTATTATTACACGCAAACACAACAATACCGAGGTAATTTTTCCCTAGAGCAAGTCATTTTATCTACTTTACTTACGCTGGATTTGTAAGTTTAATTTTTATTTTTACTGCACAACATATTTAAATATATAAATATACGGTATTCAGAATAAACTATAATAAATACTTAAAAGTTTAAAAAGTCAATTTCATTTCTTTTACTAGTTAAGATTTTAAAGGATGATATTAATTCCTGCCATTGATACGTGTAAAAAAATAGAAACAATTAATAAACGTCAAAACATTTCCAAAGCATAAATCCGTTTCCCTATCCAAATGATAATACGCTAATGTACGCATATAAGGTTAAATATGGAAAAAGGTGGATAAAAATAATTTACTTTACGTTATCCTGGAAATGTCATTTCTGTTAAATAGAACTGAACCTTAATAATCCAATTATAATTATAAGTATAAAGAATAACATAAGTAGGCTCCCTGAAAATTGTGCCACGGAGTTTAGTAAAAAGACTAATGTAAACTTTAGAAATACAGAATGAAATATTTTTTCAATGACCCAGTCTCTTGATATTAGACTTTACCCGTAAATTGAAGTGTTTTTTTTTACTAAAATAAACAATAATAGATTGTATACTCGTATGTATGATTTAATGCGGTGTACAAAACAGATTCAATCTTCATAAAAAGGTGCAGTATTGTATGTGTTTAAGATCATTCTCATAATTAATCATATGACTCTTACGCACACACTCTTATTGCATTATGTTTGTGAATAAATTTTTATAACTTATAGTTTGTTCTAGAAAATACCCTTAAAAAAATTTCAGCCACAAAGACTAAAAAACGGAGATTGATTTTGAGTACCATAGCGTGCTGCACGCCAGGACCTGACTGTAATGAGCTGTCTTTCTAGAGAATCACCTGACAGTGGAGTTGATGGCTAGAGCCTAATGAGATCGTTTAACTACTTTTATTACTTTAACTTTGAAGTATTTTCAGTATGTAAGGTAGTAGATTTCTTTTATGGATAAGTCCCTGTCTTGACTAAAGTGAACATATTTAAAAAAACCTATGGTTTCAACAGTTTAAATTTTAACTAGCATTATCGTTTAAGTGAAATGATGTATAGATATTATTTTCAACCCTGATGTTCATTTTCTTCTCAGTATAATCAATTGCAAAATTTCTTTTTATCGAGCTGTAACTTAGTTGTGTCCGAAACTTTTCTTGGATAGCCGTCCTTGGAAACATTCTTCAGGTCCACTATACTCAACCCTCTGCATCTTAATTTGAAACGAACTGCGCTTTTAAAGATTTTACAATTTGTTCAATGTAGTATACATTTTAACTTCTATTCAGTATCGTTTTATTTCATCTCCCACAAGGTATATGTATTTAACAGTTAAAAATCTTCCTAATACTTCTTAATTTAATAAAAATATTATAAACATAAATTGTTAATAAACAAACAAACTATAAAATAAACCTTATGACTGGATCAGAAATGCCACATATCCCTATCTTTAGTGTGTATAGTAGATAGGATGTTTTTTACCTCGATCGACTTTTACAACCTGACATTGAAACCGCCATCATCAATATCGCTCCTGGAATAATGAGATGAGGCAAGCCTATCACCTCTTGTGAGGCGATCAATATGCCTTAAAATAATTTTAATGCAGTATTCTTCTTATATTTATTTGACATTTTCAGATATTTATACAAAACTAATGCTGTGTTTCTTTAATAAGACTATTATTGCATATTATGCTCTATTATATGCAAAGTTAAGTTACTTGTATACATTAGTCGTTTATATATAAACTAAAGTATTTCGTACCAAAATATTTTGTATATTGGTGTCAAAGGGATGAATTAAACAACCTTAAATTACAGCTTATGAATACTTGGAGATACTGAAATATTGATTTAAGATTTAAGAAGCCATTAAATTAATCTTACACTATTGATTGTATTGAAAAACTTCACGTTATAGTCTCAATAATTAACATGATATATTTTGCTTATTTGAATTTATTTTTTTTGCCCATAATTATTATAATTTATTTATATATTAATCCATGTAAATGTTCGGATCGTTAAACATTACAATTACAGGAATAATAATTTTTATTTATAAATAGTCTGCCATTTCTTAGAAATAGGAGATTATCAGTCGTAAGCTACTTACTTGTCCATCCTTAGTAATATATTATTCATCTTTACCTAAAATTTGTGATCGGTTAAAAAAAATATATTTTTATTACTAACTACAGGTAATGGTTTATTGATGTTACTGGCTATATAATAAATCCTCTCATTCTGTAAAAATAACTAGCTACTTTGCATGTTGCACAAAAGACATCAATAAATTATAATGTAAAATTAATTTCATATTTTTTTATAGCACTTAACAAAATGTTCATTTTTTTTTCATTGTATGGACGTGAATAAATGGTTCAGATCACATCACCCCAAAGAGGTTTTTTGTCTTTACCTGCGAGAGACTTATACAAGTATATATAATTATCCATTTTCCATACTTTTTCAAATATCCTGGCCATTGCTGTAATCATAATGATTTAGAAAAATAAGAAGCGACAAAATTATTAAAATACAAGTTTCTCTAAAATGCAGTGTGTCTAACTCACTACCATGTTTTCATGTATCTTAAGTATATAAATTACTGAGGATTTCTGTTACATAAACTCGTTTCAAATATATTTTTTAAATATTTTCAATTCCATTTTTCATTCTAAAACTCTTTTACAGCGTTATATCCACGAAGAATATTATTGAAAATGTTTATAATATTTTATTTAAAGATTTATTAGCTTTAAAGCTGTTTACTAGCCAAAAAAAATACATACTACTGCAAAGTTACTTCAACTGTTTTTTTAACTTCTAAGTAACAAGCTGAATAGAGGTGGTAATATTGGGAAATTGGTTTAAGTTCACGCCATTTATCGCAGTCCAGCTGCAACATTACCATATATATTGCAGCTGCGATGATAACGCTGCGCCCGGATACTACGTGAACTAATCTCGCTCTAATATTGTCATTACTCATCCTTATGACGTTTGACGTAACGTTCCTATCCAACTCTACGTGCAGTGATGTTTATCAATTCAACCAAATATCCTGTACCAAAGCATTCGTCTTCACCATAAATTCACTGTAGATTACGTTTAAAAAATAAATTATGAACCATTTACTAGAGAACTGAAATTAAAGTAAGTTAAGTGGGCTATAGTAGGTAATAGTTTTTCATATTTTATGTTTTTTATTACGTATATTAATGAATTAAAAATGTTAACTATCCAATTTAATTGTTTTCGTTGTTATGAACAGTAGATTTACAAACTATTTTCTTTTTTTATGTTTTTGCGTGATTAAATCTGCATTTCAATCGAATAGTAGTATATTACATTGGAAAAAAATTATCTGCAACCAAGATTGTGTACCATGGAATATATTAATATTAGATTTGAAGATAAAATATGGACTTCCAGAACAGTTAAGTACATTCCTTTATATAAATCCCACTGAGTCAATGAAGAAGAACTAGAACTCAATTTTTTTTTATTCCAAATGTGATCTTGCACCATTGCATTCTGGTGAAATCCTATTACCTTTCTGGCAGATAAACTTCGCTTTAGAATTTCCGTGGTTTTTAATAATGAAAATTGTATTAAAGCCAACGTAATTTTTCCCTTCAGTAAACTCACTTTAGTTAAAAAATATTTAGCATTGGAAACATAAATATACTATGTTAAAATGGAATATAGACATTCAGAAAATAGATCCAAATAGAGTGAAAACGTTCTGGGTAACGCGCTTTCCCCCTCGACCGAAATCAATTATTAAGAACAACGAAGTGTAGAATAATACAAACCTTTGCTTGTTCATTAATAGTAAAGCAAGATTAAATAAAATTCCAGGCAGTGGAAAGTATATATTCAATTGTAATGAACTTTGATTGTTGAAAAGGCCCCAAGAAAAGGAATCAGTCGAGTCAGGATTAGCCTTATATTACATGCCTACACAACAGTCATCGGGTTAATTTCCCACGAGAAGGGCACGACGTTCGTTCTTACTCTATTGAAACAATTCTACCCATTCTATACCTTTCATTCTTCTACCCATTTTATGACAATTACTTACAAAGTTATATAATTAAGTGAATTCCTCAATTACATTTGTCCCTCATCCAGTTTGGCTGAGCCTAAAGTAACAAAAGTGAATTTTAGTACATCTTTACCTGATAAAAGCAGTTCTTAAGTTGTTTTTTTTTTTTTTGGTTAATTTTAATTAATTTAATTTAGTCACATTCCTAAAATAATCAAATATTACACAAAATATGCTACAGTAGCTGTTGAGTGTAAGAATTTAAGTTGATATCTGTTTATTTTTGCGTGTTATACCTATTGTTCAAAAGGAGACAACAACACTAATTTCGTAATATCTTTTATTAATTGTCCTACGAGCTGTCGAGTTATATCTCATATAATACGCGAGGTTTCGAAAATACCTGGCTTGATGTAACTAAATTAATTACTATATAATGATAAATATCAATACGAGTGCTCGTATAAATATATAATGAGCAAAATTGTAGCTGTTTACTTGATTACGGCACTGATAACCATTCCACTGTTGCAGTTAAAGCCTGTATATACGTACGAGCTCGTATATAACATTTCTATATTTTGGTGTCAAAAATGTTTCAAACTAAATGCAGCAACGTAAACCTATTTTTATGGTATGACCATAACAGTTTATTCGGTTCTATCTGTGGATAATAAAATATTAAGTTGATATTTTGTCAATTATTATACAAATTATGAAATAAATTTATTTTATACTGTTACCGAGCGCTATTCGGTAATGTACAAAGGGAATCAATAATTTGACAGAATGCCTGGATTTACATATTATACGTACACCCAAAAACAATTAACTGGAAACTAAATTGAATAAAATAATCTACCATCACAAATGTTTTAAAAAGACGTGTACACCTTTAATATCGATGAATAAGTTAGTAGCTCACAACTCATAATTGTCTGTATCTAAGTCCAAAACAGTCTAATTAATTTACAAACATTGTGCTATCATTACATAATACCTATGATGTTTACTGATACAAATATTGCATGGATATTTTAAAAATAAATAGTTTACCACAAAATGTTTAATATTGCTCTTGAGACTACAACATTATGTTTTCAATACAATCAATAATATCAGACATCCTGTAGATTTTATATAAGTCTTATATCCATGTGTTTTTATACCATTAAGTATTTACAAGCTGCATTTACGGTTTTTTTAGTTCATCACCACCCATTCTATATATCTGCTCTTAAGAAGCACTATTCTAACATTCCCGCATACTTATGGCGTATGGCTAGCACCCTCTGGTCAGTCGTAAGTGGTTAGTAGACGAATGCAGACGTATCGTGACTTGTATTCTGTAGTTTCAGTATTAATGATTAGTATTGTATAGTTATTGTGTATAGTATTTTATTCAGTGCATGTTTTTAGAGTTAGTGAAGTTGACAAACAACATGGTGGTTGTGATTCCTGAACAGGCGTGCTACAACGCTTTGGTATGATTTGTTTATTTTTAACTAGTTTGTAATTATGTATTAGGTTAGTTTCTTTACCTAAAGAAGAGATCAGATTGCAGATCTCGAAACGTAGTGTTGCTGATTTCTTGTTTCACTGAACGATTTCCGGAAAATTCGTGTTTCCTTCACAATCCTTCCATCGTAAAAAATAACCTTCAAACAAAGAAATTATCATTACTCTCTCTTGTTCCTTTGGTATTACAAGAAATTAAACATTACTAGATTTACTTTTTATTATATTTATTTTGCATTCTATTGTGTTATTTATCACCTTATATTACGAATTTCGCATAAGTATACGCGTTTATGATCCTAAAGTTTTACAAAAAAAATTTTTATCTTGTTGTACAAATTTACAACATTACCTCATTTAAATAACATTACAAACACATATTACAGTATACATTAAAAAAAAATTAAATCATAATATCGTTAAATGATTTAATAAACATCCCACTACTTATAATATTAATAAAAACTGGAGTCGGATTAAAAAGCAGCTTAATCAGACCCACTTACAAGACGTTTTTGCATGGATTATACATTATTATTTCTAAGACGTTAAATGGCTAACGAGGTCAAAATAAAAGTACGTTTAGTACGAAAATATTTATGTTGATTACTTTACTTCTTGGTAGATCACCCAAATAGTAACAGTAAAGACAATAAAGTCAAGATAGTTGCAATTTTCACATGTACCATGAATTAAGTGATTTACTTACCTAGCCCTCTAAGTGGCAAGCGACGTCTGAGACGTTCTATTTACGCCGCCGTGACGTGGCAAGAGACGTCTTAGAAGTCGCGTCACATTGCCGCTTATTGCTAGGCAACCGATAATTATTTTTACGCCTAGTTTTGCACAGTTGCGTTCACCACTAAATTTCAAATACATTTCATATAGTATCATAAACATCACGATGAAATAATCAATGGTACTAACTGAAATAATCCGGTACTTTGGGATTATACCGACCACATCCAGCCATGAATCATTATTTGACATTTTGCTTCTACTGATTACTAGATTAGCGTAAAACAATATTTCGTCAATATAAAACAGGAATTGTCTTATCGCAAAACCCCTCCCCATCCTCAGACAGAGGTCAAAGTCGAGCGGTCTAGTAGATAACGTGATTGCAGAGTCGCTTCGCTTTGTTGTACTTCCGTGTTTTACCTCTACATTTCTCCAAACACTAAAATTCAACAAAAACAAACATTACCAAACTAAAACTAAACTCTTTATTGAAAAAACACTCAAAACTTGTTTTATTCTTGATCACATTCCGCCACCAAAAATGGTGCTGCCCCGCGCTGATGTCAACGAAAGAAAAACATCCCTCGAGATATCTATAAGTAAAATATCAAATTCTAGAGGGGCTGATCAGAAATATAAATTGAATTGTAATGGAAAGGCAATTATGTACCGTGCAAATCATGTGATGCCGCTCGGCCTGCCGTAATCAGGATTCTCGAGAAAGATAAGGTAACAGAGACAACAAAACCGATTACAATACCTGGAAATGCTTGTAAGTTTTTAATTTTGTAATTAAAGAGTTGTTTTTTCGTTCTATCATGTTTGTTTCTATAAATTTATATTTTTGTGTTCTTCATACTGGTGTGGTCGGTATAATCCCAAAGTACCAATAATCCTAAGTTTTCTCCCGCGGTCTGTTTTTTTTACTGAGGGAAAGGGAGGAAAAAGGCAAGCAACTTCTAGCGATTCTGACTAGAAAAAGTGTTTTTTCTAGACTCAGTTTTTCCCATATAACTTTTACAGTGTTGTAAATAGAAAAAATATTATTGAAGGTTTTTTGTTTAGAATTAGATTGTGAATAAAGCTTGCATTTAACATAATCTCCTAGGAATGACATTTTTAAAGTTACAGATCGTAAAAATGAAAAGTTTGGTGGAGAAAAAAACGTTTTTTTGAACATTTGTGTGGATATCATAAAAAAGGTTAAGGTATGTACAAAATAACTATACTATGTTATTCTGTAGTTTATTACAAAAAAATTGATATATAACAAGCATTGCTCATATTAAAATTTGCATTTATTTTTAAAATTATAAGATAGTCCTGCTTGACTCTGAAAAATAGCCCGACATTCCAGCAACATATTACTGCCACTTAGAGGGCTAGAAGTATATCTGCAAGGACTATGAAGGGGGAAAAATGTTGCGTAAAAAGAGTACCCTCATAGTGCGAGCTAAAATAAAAAAGATACCATAGTTATACATTTAATATTATCCCTAGAACAAAGTGTTTTTATTAATCGGACCTATGTTTCTTGATAATGGTGTTATTTAAACTAAGTGATTTCTTTTTGAATGTCGCCATTCCTTACTTGAAGCCTGGGAGGTTACAAAACTTATTTTAACTATTATGGCCAGATGCAGTTGCAGTTTGCCTTGTCATAAGCGTGAGATAAATAAATAATAAATAAACTTATTAAAATATCGTAAGAGAAGTGTCATAGAAAACATATCAGCTGCAGGGCTAATATATTATTAATATTTTTCAATAGTAATAATATAATAGCTATACAGATGTATTTTAGGAGACTATTAAAATTATAGGGAGGCATACTATTATCTCTAGTAAGTTGATTGGCCTGCCTCATCTCATATTCCAGAAGCTGTATGAATGATCGCGTGTAAACGTCAGGTTGTAAAAATCGATACGGACAGAGCATCCTATCTACCAAACTCCATATAAGATAGAGAAATGTGGCAATAAAGCTTCATGCTTCTATGGTTGTATTTTGTAATATATTCCATCTGTTTATTACAAATTAAAATTAGAAAATCCGTTTACTGTTAAAGAAATTAATTCTGAATGAACGCTACTGGATAGACTATTTACCCACACATGGTGAAGATTTGTTGCAATATTTAAAAGTGCAGATGTTACTTTAGGGACGATTGTGTATGATGGGTCTAGATAAGATAATCAAGGTTTCAAGGAAATAACCGCACACAACTTGTTAGTGATAACTTAATAACAAGTAAGTCATAATAAGTAGTACTCAGTTGAAAACTAATTACCAGTGTCGTAAGGGAAATGTTTCATTCATTAAAGGCAAACAACCTGACAGTTGCCTTTTTGATCGTAAAAACCTACAAGATGTTCATTTACAAGACGGGACTTATGTATACAAGAAATCCACTAGCTTACATACTTACATGCTTGTACTTCAGTGTTAAATGTTAATATAACGTAGTTAAGTAGTCATTAGGCTCCAGCCATCAGCTTCCTGTCAGGTGATTCTCTAGAAAGACAGCTCATTACAGTCAGGTCTTGGCGTGCAGCACGCTATGGTACTCAATATCGTCTTCGTTTTCAATCGTTGTAGCTGACCTAAAGGGTTATTTATAGAAATAAACTGTAGATTATAAAATCAATCTAGACATATATTTCAATAAGAGTATTAAGAGAGTCATATAATCAAATAGGACAAAATATACGAGAAAATACAAAATGATACAATATTAGTTGGTTAAAAACAAACATTTATACGTGCAATTTATAAACGTCGCCTATTCAAAGTATGGAGTAGCAATAATTTAATTTCAAATTATTAGCCATCGTAGAGCAAGTCATTCAAATCTTTCAGAATACTCACTAAAGGGTAAATTTTACACTAAAGGGTTTTTTCTACGTCTTATGTTTAGTAGTTTAAGTAAAAAACGTCTTTCCTTAATTGATTTGGAGCTTGCAAATATATAATGCAAGTAATATACAAAATGTCTTCAAACTCTTGGTTCTTTAAGAGTTTGATATTACTTGTATAGTGGACAAATTAGTGAGATTTAAGAGTAACTTTGAATATAGTTTGTTTTAAATATCGCCTATGCTTTATTGTTTTCAGTTTTACAACCTTATTTTATTTAAATGATAAAGTCAATAGTTATTTAAAATCAAACCTTTTTGCTATTATTATTTTAATTATACTCCATGTGAATTATTTAATAGGTTATAACTCTTCAATTATTCTGTACTATAATAATCTCTGTCTTGCATAGGTTATCTCTTATGAAGTCCATAAATTAGCGTTTGCAACAGTACATTAAACTCTACTAAAAGCGTAATTAAACCTCAAGCCACACGGACAAAGTGGTTCCCTGTAATCAAGGACCACAAAGGTAGCAACACAGCTCCACAGTTTATGCAAGGCTGAAATATAAACAGGATACACTCTGGTGATATTTCATTTGATTATTGTTAGGATTTTGAAATTAGGATATATTGTCTTTTATATTATTTTATCTACAATTTCCAACCTGTCTCCATTTTACCCAGTGTATGGTCAAATTTTTATTTCCGAAAACTATATCGTCACGATTAATTGTGTTAACTACAACCACATAATAACTGTAATTATAATATATGCGTTTATTTGAACAAGTCGTTCTTTTCATAAAAAAATTTTTAGAAAGGACTTATACTAGGAAGTTTTTACTAGGAAAAAACTTGGGTGTATTATTAACGAAAGAACTGCAGTTTTTGTCTGTATTTACGCACAGCTGAAACTGATATAGAATGGTCAGGGTATACCCTTGATTGTATTGTATGCAGACGATGTACCACTTATTTTAAATGACTCTCCTTCGAACGTCAATAAAGTTGTGAATTTACTTAATATCGACTTGCTTAGGATATTAAGTAGTTCAGATCCAACCTGGACTTTCAGGGGAAACTTAAATTATGGCCTTTTCTGAATGGTTTTGAGAGAAGAATGTTTACGTATTGGAAATTCTTATGTTTCTTAGGCGTTTTAATTGACTTTGCTCAAACATGTGTTTAAAAACGTTGAAATATTTCGCTTCGTCAAACAACAAATTTACAATCTTTAACGTTGAAACTCTCTTGGAGCAATAGGAAAAAACTTGTAAATATTACTGAAAGTAAAGAATACATAACATTTCCAATTTATTTATTTTTCGAAAGAGGCCTTTCGAAACCAAAGGTTTCCTCATCAGGCGACTCGTCAAATAAATATTTACATACATACATGGCTTGGTGTGTTGACTTGTATTGTTTACGTAAAACCTATTTTGCATTTTTTTTCAATTTGTGAAAATATTATTGTTTAATTGAGTAATCACTCAACGCCAAAAATATGTTTTGGCATTTCATTTGTTTACTTCTTCTAAATTTTCAACAAATTTAAATAAAAAACAAAAAGTGCAAAACTTCAAGTGCATATTAGTTAGGAAAATGTATATTTGTAAAAATACAGCCCCTACTGGTAGTGTCAACCTGTTTACTTACTTATGAGTTTGTTAATGAATTATTATGATTATATTCAGTTTTGAAAACAATAAATAAAACACATCAGAGGCCGCAATCAGGTTTTATGAAAGTCGTTACTTCATTAGGTAGCATTTTAACATGGTTAATTACTCAAAACAAAATATACATATAATACAAAAACATACGTACAAACATACATATAGGGAGACTCTTGAGGTTCTGTGTTTTGTTCACAAACAAACTTGTTAGATTACTGTTCCAAAGAAATTTAAAATTTTACTGTGGAATATGCTTTATGCAAATTTGCTTCAATATTTAAATGACTAGTTTAAATTTTTATCTAGTATGATAATAATTTTTAATAATAAACTTTATCTAACTAATTTCTTCATTATATTTCAATAACTCTTTTTAAGCTATAATATTTCATTCTTTTCGGTTAGGGGATGTTTTTCGGAAATTTCCTCAGCAGTTGTTTGGTTTACATAGAAAGATTGTACACATATTTTTAGGAAGTGGTGATTAATATTTATATACGTACATAATTATCGAACATACATTTTTGTAAATGATAACCTGTGAATAGTACGTACTAGAGAAGTATTATGAAATAAGCAGATATATCCTGAAAACGTCGTCCACTGTACCTGGAGTATTTTAATTTATTTAATTTATTTTTTAAAATAGATCATTGCGCTATAAAGTTAATTGGATTCCATTAGCCTACTATTTCTAAACTACAATATTTTACTATCAATCGAATGTAACGTCTTTAAAAAACAAATAAAATAATTAATCCACCAGTAGCTAGTACGGATTGTTGTTTTAGCGTATGTATATATATAAAATAATTTTATTTTGTGATTCTCATTTAATTTCAATCTGTCGATTTCTCTAACAAATATAATAATAACAACAACAATAGTTCGACCTAGATATGGATATTTGATGTGTACATGTATTATTTTATGTTGTTTTCTAAAATATAAGGCAGTGACACGATTCTTAAACAAGTCAATAACTTAAAATAGTAATTGTGATTAACCAGGTCAGAGAATCTAGTGAATTGGTTTAAGGTAGGAATAGACTGATTATACGGCAACACAGAGAGCTTACACAGAGAGTCCCCTGAGAGTATGATATTGTATGGTAAATATGTCACGTGGAACAAGTGACCATGGTTCTCAGTGCGTACATTAGAACAAAAAGGTGTAACCCCTCAGCAGCGTTAATGATGTCTGTGGGGTTCGAACAAACAATCAACGAGATGTTGAATTTAATCAGCATACATTGGGGGTTCCAAGCGTAAATCCTAATGGGAGGGTCTGGCCAACTACAGTTAGTAGACGTCGGAATCTCTAGTGGATTGATGCACGGTACTTTAACAGGACATGTTCTTCCAAGATTCGAAGTTAAATGAAAATATAAGGACCTTATTTCTTGTTTATTGTCCGCTCAGTTAATCTTAAGAGTACGTAATACTAGCCAGTAAGAGAGGGGTTAGAGTATGTGTTATTCGCCACTTAGTAGTGTATAGACTTATGTATGGCGAATGACTTATTTCTACCAATCGACTGTGTGGCAAAGTGTTGTCCTTGTGTAATTTCTGACTGCCTGACGTCTGTATATCTGTCTGTCTGTCACTACGATAGCTTCAAAACGACCTAACCAATAGTCTTCAAATATACCATGAAATATCATTTCTACGTGAGCAGCATATAGTCCGATGAGAAAGCATATGATTGGCTGCACGTCAGGTGAAAGTTTTATATTGGTCATAAGGATAATTATTGATACGAGTCTTCTCATGACCATTGCAAACCCTGCAAAAATATAATTCGTTGTATTTAAAATATTTTAAATGCAAGGATAGGATTGATCAAGTGAGAGGAAAACAGTCTTATAACAACAACTGTTTATATTTTACTAACTCGGACTAGTAGTGCAAATGATGGAAATACAAGCTAACGAATATGACTGTTGATGGTATAGAGTTAATAATTTCATTTATAAGTATATGTATGGGACGTCTACGGAACTGGGATATGTTCTAGTAGAAAATTGTCTATAACGTTAAAGGTGAAGTTTAAATAGTTTACGCTCTTTTCTAAAGAGATAATAAATATAGCAATTAACATACAAAGTAATTAGCGTAAGTGTTTTCTTTAACTTTAGGAGTTATGCTGATTTATAAAACTGATAATAATATACTATGTATTTGTTCAATTCAGAAATTAAATAACCTTGAGAAAATATTACTAATTTAGCAGAAACGGTTTTTCCGTTCTTCAGTCATGAAATTTGAGTAGCAGTAACAATACTTATGATACAAAACTGTAAAAGTTTAATCGAAATAGTTATTAAACCTACTAATACTAGCATTTTAGATCTTTTAATACAATTCATATTTAAATACTTATTATTTGTTTTATTACAAAATAAAAATTTAATACTGAATTTTACATTTCCGTTTTTCAAAGATTAAGAAAATCTATTTGCATTAAAAACGTATGTGCTCAAAATAGTACGTTATTATTAGTGAAACAATTTCCTTGAACGTAAATAACCAACCCTGTTATAGGAGTAACAGTATTAGTAGTTACAACAGGAAAGTAGTTGCAACAGTACAACAGTATTAATAGCAACGGTAATAGTAGTTACAACAGTACAAAACTAGTATTCTTTTTTTATGATAGGAAAATGCATTATGCACCGTCAGGGACAGATGTTCGCCCTGGTGTTGTGGGACTCTCACCCACTAAAAACCTACCGGTACAGGCATTGGAACCCCTTTCGGGAACGCATCTCTGCAACTACTTCAAGAGGGTGCCATCGTTCGCCCAATGGAAATTACTTTATTCTAAAATCCACCGACATGAGCTATTCTGGTGCTTTATAGCTGCTCTCTTCTTTTTTGCCTTAGCACCCTCTTGCAGAACGCAGCGACAGCGCTCCACGATTCAGGACTGAACAACATCTCTTCTATAAGGGTCTGAGGCGAAACACGCGCCCGATAGCTGCCTCCAGCTCCCTTCTCTCTCGTTTCCCACCTTCTACATTTGAAGGTGTGCAAGGCATCGTCCGCATCCGAATCCCCGTACTGGCATTCCGGACTGGGGATATTCCCCATTCTGTTAAGGTAGAAGCCGAAACAACCGTGCCCTTACAAAAAACAAGCCAAAACTAGTAGTGTACTTGTTAAAACAGTACAACTATAGTAGTAGCTACAGTAGAAGTAGTTACAACAGTACAACAATAGTAGTAGCAACAGTAGTAGTAGTTACAACAGTGGTAGTAGTTACAACAGTACAACAATTGTAGTAGTAGTTACAACAGTAGTAGTTCTTTTATTATCTCCCTTGTAAAAAAACTAATAGAAACCCCTCCTACATGGACGAAGAACGGGTTGACTTATTTTACAGCAATAAGGGGAAGAATTTTAAACCGTGTTTTAATTTTTAAAATGTCTTCTGAGTGTCTGTTAATACAAATTACATCATAGGTTATTTTAGACGCATCGATATTAATAGAGTGAATAGAATGACCTTAATATGAAATGGCAAAAGAATATTGAATGAGGAAGGGCCGTAATCTTTTCGATGGTATGAGTTACTATTGGTTAACTGGCCTTTCATTTTTGTTTTCTTTTCGTTCCACTTCATTAGTTATTATTGTTTGCAACAACGTCAATTTTAACTCTACTCAAGTGTTTTTTAGTTTAGAGTGTAACTTGTTTAACCCATATTCCATATAACACATATATTCGATATATTAACATATATTCCACTTTACATATTCCATTAGTCGACTCTTACATGCTATACAGTAAACTAAAAAGGCAGAAAGATGCAGGAAATGTAAAGATATGTGAAGAGGCATGTAGAACTCTCACATCGATTCTGTGTACATGCGAGTCCCAGTTTCCATAAAGTAAATAAGCACCTCCGCTTGTATTCGTATATTTAGTAAGTATTTCCATATTGAATGTCAACAAAGATGCGTACCGTTTGGTGCTACGTTTATATTTCTTCTCTCCATTGCTTTTGACATAAATGTTATGATAACTAGCAATATGAATGATTAGAGAATTATTTTGAAAATATCTTATTTTAGAGGGGAACTCGTTCTGAGGGATTTTAGTTTCGTATTTTTACATTTTATATTTACTTTTTGCATAGAATCCAACTATTTAAATTTTTTATATGAACGCCTATTAATTTTTCTATAATTATAATTAATATTATAAGTAGTTTTTCCATTTGATAATATTTAATTCTTTCTATTTTGTTAAATATTATTTTTTGTATTTTTTAACCATATAATCAACAAAGACATCAATATATCCCCAATTTTAAAAGAGGCTAGTTAGTTGAAATAAATAAAATTTAAAAAAATCTCTAGATATATTCTGTGGTTCTTGAGAAAAGGTACACTGCAGCTTGAGAAATTATATTTTCGGTAAAGGCAAGTTTAAACTAAGCTATTACAACTCTTCAACAGTAGCCTAACCTAATCCATTCCTGCTCCATATACGTGGTTATATGGGTCTTAATATTTTTCTCTTCCTAATATTTATCTTCTAATATGTGTATGCACCTTTTCCAGCGCATCGATCTCCATACCAAACTTTTAATCCTTAATCGATCAAAAAATTCTAGTCACTCGATCCATCTATTTCCAGAAGGGATGTCAAAATTTTCTGAAATTGTATATTAAAAAAACCTACGCTTTATAGCTAGTTACTGATTCATAAACCCCACGTTCCTCTCATAAAGAAAGTATTGACTCTTAATAGTACTTAACATTATTAATTAACCAATATGTAGCATTGGACAGATTTAATAAGTCCGAATGTGCCAAATTATTTCATATTCAATAAAAGTTATAGGTTAAAAATTCGGAACTATGTAACTAAGAATATGACTGCAATACGGCAAGTGGAGTGACTTTTTATTTATATACGACTTAAGTAAGTAATAATATTTTATAAAATCCTGTATAAGATAAAAATAACTAAATCATTTTAATTTAGTTTTTCTTACCAAAATCAATTACTTTGATTTTTTAAATACATGTCACTCACTGACACTACTAATAAATGTACATACTCTAACAGGGTTCACTCTTTTACTTCATTTTATACGGGCCTAATTTTAAAGTACCGAAAATTCTTGTAATTTCAAGTGGAGTAGGGAAAATATTTCTCTGCGTTTTCTTTAATCATAGAATTTATCGTAAGTGCTAAAAATTTATCAAAAGAAAATATTTTCCAAACTCTAAATAGATTGCACCTCATACATATTTTCACACGTTTTACATAAAAGTACGATAGGTTTGTCCACATCCCTGTCTTTAAATCTTTTAAGAAAAGGAGACTATAACGTGTGTTACATGGAGAGCTCTTTTTGTAAACTAATCGGTATTTGACAGTATGATGACCCAATTAATGTTTACAGTAAATGCAAATCTATTAGAAACTTTTTTATCTAAATTTGAGAAATTACTCAACAGTTTTTCTTGTTAGAGCTCTTGGATATCATGTGTTGTTCATCGACAAGTATCTATCTTATTGTAACCAAATGCAACGATAGTTATTAATTTATATTACAAATGTTTTGCCTAACTAAAAACTAAAGCTATATTAACAAAATTAGTTTTAACGGGATTATTTACAATTTAGCACACATGACACGAACAAATATAAAATTTGGTTTGGGTATATATACTTTTTGGTTATATATTTTATAACCAAAAAGTACTATGTGACAAAAATATAATATTTGTAATATTAAAGAGAACGTCTTAAAAGGAAAACATACTGATATTTGGTATTCATTAAAGATAGGATTTAGAAGAAAATATTTCTAACAATGGAGGCGTTAAAGTACAAAGTTTGTTTCTTGTTACTTGTTAAAAAGTTGACACTGTAATAAAGACTGTGGCAAACTTCAAATTGTTCAGAGCATCGACAAATTAAGAAGCAAACTAAAGTTTACTTTTTGTCGAAAATTTCAACGCAATATTGTATTATCTGACATTGAATGAGGAAAAAACGATTAGCTGAATAATTTACAATGGCAATTCTTTAAAATTCATAATTATATATAAAATGCTTTAATTATATTTAAGTATAAGGCTTTAATCTATTTAACCAAAGAGAATTATTACATCAATAAACAGTAATAAATCAAGATTTCAATGTTTTAGGTAAATTGCTTTGGGAGGCATATACTATAGTTACATCGTTAAACTTTTAATCTGTGGTTTGAAGATGTTTCTAAAAAGGTGTTAAATAATTTTTTAATTAATTTCCTTATAACAGGAAATGAGTTTATTTATTTTGGATTATATTTAGTAAATCTAACTTTATTTCAGTTTTATTTTGGAAGTTTAATTCCGTTCGATTTTTAATTTTGAGTCAACAGGTATTGAATTTTGTTTCAGAAGAAGACATCCTTTTTGGAAGCCAAGTGTTCCTGTAACGAATTAGTGATTAAATCCAAATATTTGGGATATTGTATAACGTTTTTTAATGCCAAATAAACTGTTGTTTTATAAAAATGTAAAACAAGTTTAGAAAGTATTTTATTGTGTATTTAATATCCAATATTAAATAATTTTAAAACTAGAAACAAATGTCCAGATGAACTAATCAAAAACCTTTGTACAAAGATTTTGTTGGTTGGATTTCTGATATCCTGTAGTCAGTACTGATTTAGAAAAATGTATATCCTGAAATATTTATTTTATAATTAAAATTATCTGACTATAAGTTTGACGAACTCGATAATCTCCAGTTGCAAAAGAACTAAAAAATTCTCGTATTTATCCTGTCACTCAAGTGCTTATATTTGTTTATGAAGTGTTTCTTACGATTTTTTCAAACTTTATGGTTGTGTTTGTTCGTCTTGAAGCAAGCACGAAAATAGCGACACAATATTGTTCGATACACTTTAAATTGTGTCTACTTTACATTCAACGCGCTGAATGTCCCATGGGATCGCTTCAGAGTGTAAATGTACAGCGGGAAAGAGCGGGACAGCTGACGTCAGCTCCCACGAAGCTTACACTGTGGATCCATTACGGCTTACTAACTTCAATAACTCGCCTCCTTCATTTACTCTAATTACGAATCTAGAAATCAAAGTTTGCAGTTCCTTAACTCTACTTATTGAAAATTATTAAACCAATATAGTTAGCACTATGGCTCTAAATAGTTAATGATGAATTTTGGTCAAATAATCGTTAACCTTCTCATGTAATGTTCTTGAAATATGAAAATAAATTTTTTTTTACTGAAGAAAATTGTAGTATTTTACCCAAAAGTTTTATAAAAGAAACACTTTCACCGGTTAATTTGTCATAAATTAAGGATTATAAGCAGAAAACTTGTATATAAAATAGAATAAACATTCGATAAAACAGTTGAGATTTCATATATATTTTTTTGGGAAAAACGAAGCCCAGTAAAAAAATTTAAAATTATATTACTCCGCAAAGTACATTTATAATTTATTAGTTTTCTATTTTTACCAAGCACGTTCCACGCTTCCTGTGCAATTTCAAGATCTTATATTCAGTGTTTACGGTTAAGCCAATACTCCAAAAAGTACGTTTAAAGAGGAGAAAGCGTCATTGTAGTTTCACCGAACTTTGGCACAATCTTTATGATGCCACCAAACTCATTTTTGAGACTATCAAGTATGCAAAATATGAAATAATTTGTGTATTCGCTTCTCATTGTTAGTTTTTGTAATTTCTCAAATAAAACCATTTGAAATTTTACCTTGTCGAGCTTTAAACATGCTATGAAAAAGTTGAGTATTCAAATAACGGAATAGAGCTATTGTGCCATGGAATCCAAAAGTACGTTATAAAAAGAAAACAATGTATGCAGTAAAAATAATATACTGCCATAAGCATACAACTTTAAAATAACTTAAATATCAGCTAGTCTACAGCACAAACGTCCCTCCAGTGTATCGGAAAGTTAAACCTTGAGTTTAACTTATTCACTGATATTTAATTAAATACACAAGTAAAAAGTCTTTACTAGTAAAGTATACAAAATTATACTTTCATACGATTACATTTACAAGAAGTGTAAATCAGTAACAAGAGATGAATCAAAGGAAACTGGCGCTGGGCTTCGCGAGAGATGTGATAATCACACCAGCTCAGTCTTGTAACAGCCTCTAACAGGCTCTAGGAAACTGTTGACCGAGTCCATTATTTGTAATTTAATCTTGGCTGAGCACTCGGCAGGAAAACCCTTACTATTACGCCAGCTCAGTCTTGTAACAACCAGCTCTAGGGAACTTTTGACCGAGTCCATTATCTGTATTTAATCTTGGCAGAGCACTCGGGAGCAAACACTTACTATCACGCCAGCTCAGTCTTGTAACAACTAACTCTGGGGAACTGTTGACTGAGTCCATTATTTGTACGAGTATTTAATCTTGGGCAGAGCACTCGGGAGGAAACCCTTACTGTCACGCCAGCTCAATCTGGTAACAACTGACTCTGGGGAACTGGTGACAGAGTCCTTTATTTGTATTTAATCTTGGGAGAGCACTCGGGAGCAACCCCATACTATTACGCCAGCTCAATCTTTTAACATAGGCTCTAGGGAACTGTTGACTGAGTCCATTGTTTGTATTTCATCTTGGCAGAGCACTCGGGAGCAACCCCTTATTATCACGCCAGCTCAATCTGGTAACAACTGACTCTGGGGAACTGTTGACTGAGTCCTTTATTTGTATTTTATCTTGGGAGAGCACACGGGAGGAAAACACTTACTATTACGCCAGGTCAATCTTGTAACAGGCTCTAGAGAACTGTTGAACGAGTCCATCACTTTTATTAAAATCTTGGCAGAGCACTCGGAAGAAGCTAAGATTACAATCTGATTTTTTTTAATTCGCGCAATAGAAGTTTATATTTACAATAAGTCTTTCATTAAAGTACTTCTTATCTAGAACAAACACGTATTCCAGATTGACAAGTGAGCTAAGAGCAAAAAAATATTCCACAGTATCGGTTAGGCCCTCCTCAGAAAAAAACAATCTTATAAGTAATAACTTTTTGAACAACCATATCTTAAATGTCTTTCTTAAATACGTATTTAATTAATAAAATACATGAATTTTGATTTTAGCTTCAATTTGTTTTCGCTTAGTTGTAGCATTTGTAATCTGATAGGAAAAAAAAATAGTAAAAAGTGAGCTAAGAGCAAAACATATTCCACAGTATCGGTTAGGCCCTCCTCAGAAAAAAAACAATCTTATAAGTAATAACTTTTTGAACTACCATATCTTAAATGTCTTTCTTAAATACGTATTTAATTAAGTAAATACATGAATTTTGATTTTAGCTTCAATTTGTTTTCGCTTAGTATATAATTGTTTTCCTGATAGGAATAAAAAATAGTAAAAAGAATGATGAAGTTCAAAACGAACCCGCCCCCCCTCATCGTTTCGACATCACGTACGGCCAGACTACAAAAAATAGTGCAATCTAGGTGAAGAGGTATTCTCATTGTTTCATCAGGTGCATAATTGAACGAACTACAATGTTGAGTGACACGATCCTAAAGCACTATTTTTGGTAGCTAAACTTAACATTTGCATTGAATCAGCTATTTCCACCATAGCTGCTTGATTTTTAAATTACATCTTTAACACTATTTATGTTCATCAACGTTCAGAATACTATTCAAACGGATATCAGTATTCAGTAGGGGCTCATATATGTTTAGATTATTATTATCGTGTAATCAATATTATAATGACAATAGTTAATAAAATTGTTTTTTAAATTTTTCATCGTTGAGTAATAATCTGAAGAAGTAAATACTTAAACCTTTTTATGTACCATGATGACAGGATGTTACAACTTTTGCTTCAGTCATTAGGAAACCATTAAGGGCTCTTAAAACTGTTTTCACTTTGTATGTTCATTAATTATAAATTGTATCGTGAATTTTACCAAATATATCATTCAATTTATTTTTCACTGATATAGCCTACTTGCGCAGAAAGTGATCTTACGTACACACTATCAATTAAAGAATACTATATAATTAATACATAATATGAAGGAATGTTACCATGTACACAGGAAATATTTCGTATTTTACAGCATATATTCAATTTTTTTGAGCTTTAGAGAAGGTTATCACTGAATAGACTGAATAAATAACATTTATGTCTGTCCCCATAATATTTTGAGAAAGAATTGAGGTACCAGCTTAAAATTTTGCGAAGAGCTTCACTCGATATTAAAATTTATCCCGAAAAATAAATAAACAACAGTTTTTCTCAAACGTGTAGCTTATCAGAATAAACAATAAGTTCTCATATAATAATTGTGTTAAATTTGCAAGATGACACTGATGATCGGCTGGTACACAAAGCCGGGTCTAGGGACCGGCTCTCACATTGTCTTAACGGGCCAGTGAACTGTTTAGTTTCCGCACAATCGCACCAAGTTGTCGGCTGTGACGTTGAAAATGTGAAGCTCTATCGGCTTTCCTTCCCGCTTATGTTTGTCAAAACATAGCAAAAATATTTTGAGTAAGACACGTGAGGTAAATCTTAGGTAGTTTTATATTAAAAAAATAATTAATATCCGGATGATTTATTTTATAGAGAAGGGGGGAAACAGAAAGAGGAAGGGAGATATTAATCAGATAGACATCTACTCATTGAACTCTATTGCGAGCCAGTTATACTTAAAGACATTTTGTATAATTCATTCAAATTTTTAGATTTCTTACTGTTTTAAACTGTATAAACATGTCGTACATGTAATTTTTATACCTGAAATTTGGAAATTATTGCCTTGATTTGGGTTGATTAGTTTGTAATTTGTATATCTAATGTAATAATGACGTGTTTGATTGTAAATTTAGCTTATACATTTTCCAAATTAAATGAAAATTACAAACACTCAAGGTTATTTGAGAGCTGAAAACTCACCCCAGAGTTTGATAAACAGAACCCCGCAGCTGAGTAATTACACAAAACTGCAAATAGGGAATGAAACGCTGTCCTACGTGTTGTCATGCAACAAACGTATTATACAGAATTTCCCCGTAAAGTAGGTTTGTTTAAAATATATATTTAATCCTACTAAATATTGTCTGTTCACTAATCTAAATATATCATTTCCAGTTATTTATTTGCTTAACATTTGAGAACACTGCCATAAAAGGTGATGAATAAAGTGTTTTTTTAGCACGTTAAAAATGTGCAGTTGTTATTTTTCTGTATACTGATTGTTTATACAGACAATATGTATCTCTAATGTTGTCATTTAAAGGCTCAATTTTTATGCTCGCGGTTACCAATACAAAATATAGAAACAACCAAAACGAGTTACTGTAAAGTAAAATACACAGAGGACATTTTCTTGGAATGTATAATTTTGATTTATAACATTTTCAAAGTCTATCTCTATTTCAGAATAAAAAAGTTAACTTTTAAAAAATTTTACAAATTAAAACTACAAAAAATAATGGAACTTAATCTTTTTTAAAGTAAGCACAAGAGATATTACCTTAAACAAAACATAATGGTAGGTTAAATCTTTTCTAAATACTTAGAAAAAGGCTTTTTTATTTGAGTAATTCAACATAGTTGGTTACGGAACTTCTGAACCTCCTTAAAATAATGCCAACCTAATAATTACTTCAATAAAAATAAACTTCAAAAAAAGTAATAATTACTTTTATAAACTTCCTTTACGTTTTACACTTATAGGATTAAGGAAAAATACATTTCATGCAATCTAAATTTTCAAGAAGTCAATTAACAACAACAATCTTTATGCCTTTTCCTCCGAAAATGAATTGCAAAGACAACAGAACAGGGAGTAAAATCAAATTAACTTGTATTTAGCTGTTTTATAATAATGCAACATCAAAGCAAGCGTAATAAAATTCAAGTCCTCTAAACGTAATTTTCCAAAAGAGGTATTCATTTGTAGCGACCTTTGCTTATCGAGGAATATCCCAATACAATGTAAATTGGTTTCTCGGATCTTTGGAATGATACGTTTGTATTATTCTTTAATTTTTATTTAACATATGTACCAGTTATGTAGCCCACTAAGCACAGCTTTTGCCTCTTGCGTTGCTCTTTGATCCTCATATATTCATATAATGTAAATAATTGGTAGTTTAATTTGGGGTTATATTGGCTAGAAGGATTCTTTCAAAACGATTATACTAATTTTTTACGTTTATATTTCATAAAATCACGTCTATAAAAAGTGAATTTTATTTAATCACAGACAGCTATTTTTCAAATCCAAATTATTTATAGTAGATTTTATAAAGTTTTTCTTATGCCGATAAACTGAATTTGAATTATTAACCGCGATTAAATCTATTTGTACCTGACCGGAATATTTGTATTGAAGACTATTTCATAAAACAACCTATTTGTTAACACTTGTAATTCTTTCATTTTGTATTCTATTGTACTATCTTGTATTCAGCTTGGAAAGCTATAATGAATGAATGAATATTTATTTATTTCCTCTCTCATAGTTACAAAAGATCTCAACATACATGCAAAAACAGGAAATGAATCTCCACATGGGCATAGCCTGTGTGTGGAGATCGAGACGCGATCAGCAGCATGAATATGTACTCATCAACATAAAAAGTAATGTAAATGTTCGTATGGAAAACCAACGTAATGACAAAATGAAATGCAACTTTTGGTATGCTCGTAATATAATAAAAAACAAATACTTCATAGCTACAACAAAGGCATTGTGTACATGAGTACATGGCAGTACTCTTCATATCATAAACTGTAGGTCATAAAGCCAAATGTTATTCTAAATTTAATTTAATAAAAATTTCTTAATACAGTTACTGAATACAGAACTGCCTAAATCTAGTGCAGACTGAATGTGTAAATCCTTGATGGACACTTTATAAGATTTCACCCTAACATATTGTTTGGTATTTCGTATACTATGTAGCAATCTTCTCCTTCAAAAAACCTTTACTTACATGTTAATACTTTTATACTGCTAAGTTG
>NW_025783974.1:0-25857 GCF_021130785.1 Homalodisca vitripennis
GTTTCCAATATAAATTTCTATTTGTGCCTTTCAAAATGAAAGAATATATATTCAGGCAATAAACTGCAGGAAACAATAAAAAAACCATACAGACAAATCTGTCATTTACAAAATAAACAATAACATTATCATATACTCAAAAAAACCCAACAAAAGTTGACATGAAAACAAGTCAGAAATTTACAAAATTATTGCAAAAACTGTAATCAATTTTAAATTGGCAAAACTAATGGAAATGCCAAAACACAATTTAAAAAAACATTTTGTACACATAAAATATGGAATAACAGATAAATCTCCTATTGCTAAGCATTGTATGTAATCTGGACATACAATATAATACAAAAATTTACAATGATGGAGAAGTTAGGAATACAATGTACTTAAATGCTTGGAAATCACTTTTAATTGTGAAACAAACATCAATAGAAACATATCAATAATTCTTTGTTTTGAAGTTTGTTTTTGATGATGATGGAAAGACTGTGAAGGAAACAGGATTTTTTGCACATTTGCCATCGTTCAGTGATACAATAAAAATCAGTTGCACTATGTTTCGAGATCTGCAATCTGATCTTCTTCAGGTAAATGACTAAACTAACGCACAAATTAAAATCTAGGTTAAAGTAAACAAAACATACCAGAGCGTTGTGACATGCATAAGTCAGAAACAACAACAGCTTTGTTGTGTGTCTATTCCATACACACTAACTCTAAAACATGCACTTTCTAAAAATTAAACACTACTTATTTTAGGTTGCTGCGGATAAGAGGAAGGTAAACTGGAGCTAAACTCAACTTTCGCATGTCATAAAAGGTGATGTATTTTCTCCTCTTGTTGTTGGAATAATATAAAATTGTAAATTGATAACAAATATAAACACTTAATTTTAATTTTGTATACAACTAAATGAAAATATTACAGAAAGATAGTTAGTACATCTTTTACATAAAAGATATAGAATGGTAGTATAGAGTTAATATAAATATATTGATATAATTACTTCAATTTTGGACCTAGAGACATTTTTCTATCAAAACAAAGGTCTTTTTCAGGCTCCTTTTTTTAATATATCATTTGATTAAAAAACAGCTCTCGTATTGTTTTTGGAGTGCTTAGGTTAAAATAGAGAATGTCTCTGAGTCACACACACCCAATCTCTGTGTCTGTCCGTGAAGGACAGTTTGACAACGTATAAAATCTCTGGTTGGATGAGCCAAAATGACTGGAGTAGGAGCTACATGCTTAACAGTCTTCTTTGCAGCGCTATAATATAGTCTGGGCTTTCCTGTAGTTAAATGAACCAGAAACAAACTGAAATCACATCGGATTAGTATAGAATAACAACCAACCTGCAGTGGTGTAACTAAAGGGGGATTAGGGAAGGTAAAACACCTAAAAGCCCTAAAATTTTGTAAAAATATATTTATGCCACCAAACCAACTTGTTTTAAATATGGTAGTAAAATGTTTTATTTTAAATAACACCTACCTTCCATTTTCAAAATTTAGATTTATTCCGTGCCTTCAGTATGGTGTACTCTTCAATCAGATCCATTCCCCAAAGCCAAGTCCTAGTTACGCCACTGCTTACTAGTACTGAGGGTTACACTTTCACCAGATTACAATCCTCAAGTTTGGAAATTATCAAGCTAGTCTAGATGATTTCATTTATAAGCATATCGATTTGAAAATTCCATCCCTAAACCAAGATTTGAACCTCGGTCCACGCTCGAGTGATGGCTAAAACAGTAACCATTCAGATACCAGACATGACAGAGAGAGCTACTTGGTGGAGTGCGTAAACAGTGCAAACATCTATTGCTTAATGCATTTCAACAGATCTCTGGTGATTAGACTTTCTCCCCTCGCATCTATAAAGAGTTAAAATCAGAAAATAATAGTCTTCAGCTACTCAAAGTTCAGCATAATGTTATAAGTTCAACAAGTGGATCAGGTGGACTTTGTTACAGACTCCAAATACTCAGCTGATATTTTTTAGTTTCATTAAAAAACTAAGTCATTTTAATGTCAGTACTTCTAAGCCATGTGAACAGATATTAAATGTTTTTAAATTCTAGTTATTCTAGAGTATTATCTTATACCAGTAAAAATCTTTAATTTGTAACTAAAGGCAAGGACATATATATTGGATGGTCAAATGGTAAAGAGCATAAACAAAACTGGTCCTAGGACAGAACTTTTTGGAGCACACTTCTCATAGGCTGTCTCTGTTATGTTACTGTTCATGTTTGCCCATTTGTAGTTTTTAAATCCCACGAGTAGGCTTCAATTAGACAAATAGTTGTAGTAAGACTACTCCCACAACATGAATGTACAAAACAAATGGAAGAGGTGGTGCACAGCTACATTAATAGAGGCATAGATTTTCTATAGCCATTTGTATAAAGAACATGTTAAATAAAGGCTTTTATTTCATTATAATGACTTAAATTCTTATGAAATAGATCAAGTTCTTGATAACAATCTTTGTATAGTTTTTACTTGAGTATTTCCGAGAAAACCAGGAATATTTTTGCTTAGTAATCTCTCAATTTATACAGCATAAAAAGATTTTTTCAAATTGCATACTAGTTAGGAATTAACTAACATATTCTCATATTTACAATGAAATTACCTGATCTCTGTCATTAATTAATTTCTCAAACCAGTTTCAAAAATTTAGAACTAAATATAATATTAACTGTTCATAAAGTATATAGGACCTATTTTATAGATACAAGCATATATTTATTCCACTGAACTTTTGGAAAGTGGAAAAATATTTAATTCTACGGATTTGCCAGTTACAAATAACTTAATATACAAATACTTATGTAAAGTTTCATTATATCAGTCCAAAACAGATGATAATATCAATATTGTTTATAGATATATAATTATCATATATAAATTATTGGTTTATTATGAGTCTATTATAAGGTGTGTTCAAAAAGTATCTGAGCTCATTTTCTATTACTCAAGAAGGTGACTGAATAATACCGAATTAAACCTAAGTCAAGCCCTGTACAGATTGCTCATCGCATTTTTATTTGTGCATATGTAATTTGTTTTAAACACCATCATTTATTTATAAATAATGGCCAGTGCTTCTATACAAAACATAATTTTGTCTCATAACCAGTTCATTCTGCAAGTAAAATAAAAAATTCTACATGGCATGCAAAATAATAAGCAAATTTTAAACATTGACAGAAAAAAGTAACATATGATAGCTTTTTTCTTAAAAGATTAAAAAGGTACCTTACAACCATGATTATTATTCTTTGGATGAATATTTTATGACAAATACCCACTGTTGATATTGGTTATTACAGAATGAACTGAAAAATTGCAATGCCTACTCCTAGTTTATTTGTTTTCAATTAGATAATAATGGTTGGTAATAGTGTTGTCATTTTAAATGTGTGACAATTCCTAATGTACAGTTGTAAAAATATGAGAAAGAAAACTAATCTATTAGTATAATATTTGGTTATTTATTTATTTATTTCCACGGCAATCGCCACTTTTACAATACCATTACATAGTAAAATAACATAACAATATAGAATAAGAGTGCAACAAGCGAATACAACAACTGATACAATTGGATAACAATAACTTGATAACGACTAAATCAATAGATAAACAATAAATTCAATAACAACAACAGGTAACCATTTGACAATATAACAAGAAAAGTTTGGAGATTTAAGATGCACAGAGAGTCAAGCAAAACAGGGTTGATTAAACAAGATCAACAAGAACAGGTACATGAAATAATCAATAAACTATAAATACAACAACAATATCGAACAATTTAAATGCAAAGACTATAATATATAACAAAGTACTACTAAAAAAGGCGAGTAAAAACAGAAAAAAGGTATAGTTGAAACAGAATTATAGAGTGCCATATACTAATTTGATGATTTCTTCTCGAAATCTAGCAGGGCTGGTGGCGAAGAAGTCAACAAGATGTCCCATCTCATTTCCGCTGCGTAGAAGTCGAGGTATCGTACTCTGTTGTTGGTAGGTCATTGAATAGTACAGTCTTGCAAAGGTGTCTCGCAGTCTCGTATGCCCAGGAACATGGAAGTAGATTTTGTTGAGTAGTTGCGGACAATCAATGCTTCCGATGATGATCTTGTGGAGAAAGATAAGATCATGTATCTTTCTACGAGCCTCAAGAGGAGCAAGGCCATGCTGTAGTTGATAACCAGCAATTGGAACATTCATGTAGTGGTGGCCATCTCTGAACCCAGCTGTTCTGACAAGACGATGCTGAACTCTTTCAAGTTGTGTTTTGAGTCCTTCTTGGGAAGGTGACCAGATGGAAGAGTTGTATTCCAGGAGAGGACGAACAAGTGCTTTGTAGAGGATCAGCAGGGCGTCTACTGAAAGATTACGAGTTAGAGCGGAAAATAAATCCAAGAGTTGAGTTTGCTCTATTACAGATGTATTGGATGTGCTCAGCAGGGTGAAGAGTTGGTGTTGTGATGACGCCAAGGTCCTTTATTTTATCTACTCGATGAAGAACGGTGTTGTAAAGAGAGTAGTTGAAGAGACAGGGTGTAAAAGATCTTGAAAAGGTCATCACAGCGCATTTAGATATATTAAGGTCCATAGCGTTCATAAGGCACCATTTTTCGATATGGAAAAGTGCTGATTGAAGCAGTTGGTGATCAGTAAAAGAGTTTATTTCTATGAAAATCTTTGCATCATCAGCAAATAGTAGCAGCTCAACTCCAAGGCAGTGGTCGATATCATTTATAAAGAGGTTTAACAGATGAGGCCCGAGGAGAGATCCCTGGGGAACCCCTGATAAAGAAGCACTTAATGACCGAGAGAAATAGCGCCTCCACATCTAACCTTGAGTGTATGATCTCTGAGATAGGAATGAAGGAACGTCAAAAGAGAGTTTGAGAATCCCATGGCATCAAGTTTAGCCATAAGGTGCTTGTGGCTCACTCTGTCAAATGCCTTAGAGAAGTCTAAGAATATGCAGTCAACCTGATTTCCATTTGAGAATGCAGATGTTATGTAGTGGTGGAATAAGGCAAGATTAGTGGTTGTAGATTTACCACTCATAAAACCGTGTTGTTCAGGAATAATTGTGTGTTTCAGCTCAAACTTTAGGCCATCCATTATGAGAGATTCAAATACTTTTGAGAGAGAAGAGAGGATAACTATGGGCCTATAGTTCTTGGCTTCTGTGCGGTCACCGGATTTAAATATAGGTGCAATAAAACCGGGCTTTAAGCAGGAGGGAAATATGCCAGAAGAGAAGAAGCAATTCCAAAAGATGGAGATATGAGGAGCGAGAATTGAGCTGCAGAACTTCAGTACAGAAGGAGGGATGTTATATTTACTGTATTATTATTTTGTAGTACTAATGTTATTTTAAGAAACGTTGAACAGTTTGGTAGATTGCTATTATACAGTCCACCTAATCTATTTAAAAAGTTTAAGATAAGATTAATAACAATTATAAATATCATAATTATTATGCTATCATAAATTAGTGTAAGAAATTACTGAGACATTGTAACATACAACATTAATTTTGTAATGAAAAAGAAATAATATATATTGTGTGCATTATCATCTACATATATCAATTATGTATGTTAAATTCATCACAGTAAATTGAAACGTATTCCGGTGATTACATTTTTATATTGATATTATATCAAATACTTTTTTTTAGATCATTATCAACATATATTTCTAATTTTACTCTTAGATTATTTTAAAACTTTTAATTAAATTAAGAGAGGCATTACTTTTAATTTTTTGAGAGATTTTTAAAAATTTGCTAACTCAATAAATTGTGATGAGCTAAACAGTGCCTGATTCCCACATGTGAAATATGTCGACCGTTACTTGACCCTGCAGATTTGGTGGTCATTTATTTCCATCTATGAAAGTCCATATAGTTGTCTGTGAACTCTAGACTTAGTCCCCTAGAGCTTCCAAGAAATTGGAATCAACTCAGTCAAGGATGTAGCCAGTGAGGGGGACCAAGGGGTCCGGACACCCCCTAAATTTTCAGTTACTTTTTAAGTAAATGATTATTATTATTTAAATAATTCAGTATTACTGACATGTACTGCTGAAAGATCTTTCTCAACAGAGAAACGGATCAAGAACCTTTTAAGGAACAAAATGGGGGCCTTACTCTCTATCCACAACAGGAAAATATTAGTTGACTGGACCCCCCAAAATTTGTTCCTGACTATGTTCTTGAACTAAGTAAGAACTCTATGCTTGAGATGACCAAATTCTGTGCAAAGTGTCTCCAAAAACAATGGCATTGATCTCGACATTGTACACCTGAGCTGGAACCACTCTTAAGCCTAGTTTTCTTTATATTAGGCCACCTTCATGGCAACCAAATCACTCAATTCAGGAACTCTATTTTTCACCTCTACTTTTTTACATAGGTGTAAATAATGGAGGTTCACGGCTCTTCTTCCCCCCCCCCCCCCCCGGATATTGAAAGTCAAACATTAAAGTTGCACCTAGTAGTTTTTTATGGTAAAACATATTTATGGGGTCTTAAACCTCAACAATTTCCTGGGAATGATTTCAGAAACCCCTGGAGGATATTTTATACTTTCTAAACCAAAAAAAAGTGTCAGCCCCCTCAAAATAATTTTCTATGTACACCACTGCCAGAGTATTAATAACTTCTTTTTTAAAACTATTTTGGATCTTTGATGTCCTTGTTCAGTGTCGAACAATTTCTCTTGTGCCACAGTCCAATCAGTTTCAGATAAAGCCACCGTCACTATGTCAAATACCTGGTTTGATGAGTGTGTCAGCAACTCTATATGATGTGAGCTCGAGCTGCAACCAGCTTAGCACTGAACATCCAAATGTCATTCTGGTTGTGGTTATTCTTGTCTAGACAGTTCATTTGAAAGTGAATCTAATTCAGTGCAGTATAGATCTTTTTATACACAAGATTAACACATGACATATTATCAGGTGAGGCATAGAAATTACTCTGTATCTAGGTCGCTCCTCCCATACAATCTTTCAAAAGATAATTTTTTTCATGAATAGACCATAGGTTTTGTGCATTACATGCTTGAATAACTGTAGCTTGAAGTCTTCATCTTTCCACCAAGTTCTTCAAGTTGGTAATTCTTTAGTATTCCTTGCCATATCAGAAACTTTCTTTTTTTATAATTCTTATTGTAGTCTTTTTTCATTGGTTATCCTCTGAATGCTTGGAAGACACTTCGAAAGTGGCATCTGTGGAAGTTCTAAGCAATAAAACATGTTTATTTATTTGCTATTAATAAAAAATTAAATTAAATAATATTATGTATTAATTTTATCAAGTATTTGAATTTCAATTAAGTTAAATACTTATTTAAATATTTCAATTTTAAAATCTTAAACATAATCTTGGTACTAAGGATATTACCACAACTGAATCTAAATGAGGCGATCGATGTGCCCTATGTAGGGGACAGTGAGGGAAAGAAAATGACCCCAAGATCTTAGTGGAATTGTTAAGGTCAACAGTTTTGTTTTGGTTCGATAATTTGCAGTGATATTTTTCCTTAGGTGGCAACACTGATCCAATGTTGAATGACAAGTGCTGGCATCCTGTTTGTGTAAAACTTCATACGGTTTTGTAGTTTATGTTGTTTTGACATTAAGTAGTTTGGTTATGTTTTAACGGAAGGAGACACGAAAGTTGAGTGATGGAAGTCAAATTGTGTAAGTAATATGTTTGACATTTGATGATTCAGAATGAAAATCAAGCATCTGTTGAAAGTATTAATTGATATCATGCTACGTAATGAAATTTTGAAAGAAATCAAGTTAAAGGACAGACCAGTTTAGTCAATAAGAAATTTAACCTTGTTAAGCGTTTTGTTACTTCCTATAAATCCTGCTGAAATGCATGAAGATGTTCAGAAAACCCCTTTTTAGATAGTTTTAACAATCAACCCAAATTAGAGCTTAATGTTCTCCGAGCCAAATTCCAATGTTGAACAGCTCATTTGTATGAACCTTTAACTTAAAGTAAATGAACATAACTTATGTTTAACTCTCAAGATTTTAATAATGCCAATATACTTCTTCAAGTCAGACAAGTTGATTCATATGAAGGGGATGTCCATTCTTTGCTTGGAATTTATGTTGCTAAGGGATTCAATGGTGGTAATTATCTTCATTTCTAATGAGTAAGAATTAGGGAAGTCTGCTGATCTGGTTCAAAAAGTTTTGTGATTCATTCTATTTAATAAGAGAAAAATATTCTTCTAAGTAAAAATTGAGTTTTCTCTTAATTTTTCAGCAAGCCACAACGTGTAGTTGGCTCCCAGTTCTTTAAAAACAATAAGTAAAAACCAGTCTCAAACTGCAGTTATAAAACTATAATGTACAATTTGAATGGTTTTAAAAATAGTTTGTAAGAGGCTTTTTATGTGTTTTACAAACAGTGTAAACACAAAAGATTTGTCCTACATTTATTGTGTGCTGTACAACATTAATAGATATTTATAAAATTAAATACATATTTAGGCATAGCCAGGGTTGAGATTGTGACCTATAGACTCTTTCATTGGGATTATAAAATTGAGAATGACATATTCAACTTTGGTAATAAAGAACATAATATATAGCATTTTACAGTATACTAAATAAATATAGTATAATTTGTATATTTGGTTTCCCCTCTTATAGGAAAATGAGATGACACTTTATCTTAATTTGCCATATTTAGTTTGTATAAAAATCGGTTTCAAGAAACATTTGAACTTCTAGGTATATTATTGTGTTTTTAATGTCCCAGCTTCATCATCTGCAAACAACAAGAAATTAGTTGAAAGCCTGTCGCCCACATCATTAATAAACAGGCTGAACAAAAAAGGTCCCAGGAGTGAGCCCTGAGGTACGCCTGACAGAACGGGTATCGGTTCAGAAACTGCTTCCCCAAACCGCACTTGTAGATGTCTATTTTTAAGGTAGGACTCAAACCAGTCAAGCAAAACACCATGGATCCCAAAGGCCTCAAGTTTTTTGATCAGGTGGACGTGGCTAATACGATCAAAAGCCTTAGAGAAATCCAGGTAGACTGTGTCGATCTGAGTGTTCCTAGAGAAGGACCGGATTACAGTGTTATGAAAAACAGCCAAATTAGTTGACGTGGAGCGACCCGCAAAGAACCCATGTTGTTCGGGGCAAATAAAGCTCCTCAAAGGAAAAGAAATGAAATACAAAAACGATGCTTTCAAATATCTTGGCCAGACACGACTGTATAACTACAGGTCTGTAGTTTTGAACATCCCCCAAGTCACCAGATTTGTGAATTGGAGTAACATAACCAGCCTTAAGATTCTGGGGGAAAACTCCTTTACTCATCAAAAGATTGAAAAAAAATAGTTGAGTTCTTTTAAGCATTTATATTAAGTTTCCTTGGCTTAGTGATAAATGAAAATATGTCATTGATTTATAAATAGTAAAAATAAGTTAGATGTCTAATTTAGCATGCAAAGAAAATATTCTTTAAACCCTATATAAGTTAACCTATGGTAGTCTCACTTCAGTATTGACAATAGTGCCCTTTAGCTAATTTTTATTAATTTAAAATTTATTTCTTTATTATAAATAAATAAATAAGGACTTTATTTTGGAGCGGTTTTCAACAATAATTGCTGGTTTACAAAACGACTCATGTCTTATTATAGTTCTTAAAAAATTAAAAGCTTATTTTATAGTTATTAATAAATAAAACATAATATTAGACATACAGTTATATATGGCTATATCACCTTGTATTGTACATTAAATACTTGTATATATTTTCTTTGTATGTCGTTTAAGATACACCCTGGCCTGTTACGCTGGAGGACAGTTCATTATATAATTTGGGAGCAAAGTACGCAAATCGTTTTCTTTCAAATTCACGGCGAACGCGAGGCATCTCCAACACTTGATCCTGTCTAGTACTGCGAGATCGGACTTGAGACCTGCTTTTTAGTTTTTCTCTCAGATATCCCGGCCTGCCAGTGGTCAGGATTCTGTAAACCAGGCATGAGGAGCGCAGGGTACAAGTATCAGCTACAGTCAACAAACCCAGCGATCGTCGAGCCTCCGAAACATGGTCAAACCTTCTTAAACCACATACATACCTTACACACATATTTTTGGACCCTCTGTAATTTTTCTAAATCTCCTTTAGACACAATGTTGCCATAGACAGGGAGGCAATAATCAATCACAGAGAGCACAAGAGCCCGGACAAGGTGAAGCCTGGTCTCTCTAGGAAACATGTGCCTATGCTTGTATAGCATTCTCAGTCGACCAAGTGTTCGCCGACAAATAGCACTTACATGACCAGATAGTGTGAGGCCACTATCAAGCATGAGGCCCAAGAGCTTTGAGGATTCACACTCCTTCGGTCTGACACTGCCAAGCAACACCTCACCCACTGTCTCCGAACCCACATTGGAAGGAATCGACAAACACACTACACTTTTCCTTGTTCAGTTTAATCCCATGCCTCTCAGACCGATCATGGACAATGCTTAAGTCAGCATTCAAAATGGAAACTGCTGAGTCAGCTCTTCCGGCTTCATATGAAACACACAGTTGCCTCTCAGACCGATCATGGACAATGCTTAAGTCAGCATTCAAAATGGAAACTGCTGAGTCAGCTCTTCCGGCTTCATATGAAACACACAGTTGAGCATCATCAGCGTATGAATACAAGCGACTATGTTGCAAGTCTGAACCCATAGTGGCGGAAAACAGGGTGAATAGAATGGGCCCAAGGCAACTTCCCTGTGGAACACCAGCAACTCTACTTAAAGATGAGGAGAAATCCATCCCAATTTTAACCTTTTGTCTCCTATTCACCAAATAGGAATCAAACCAAGAAACCACCTCTGGTCGAAAACCATAAAAATGCATGACAGCCAACAACATCAAATTCAAATTCAAATTCAAAAATCCTTTATTCAATAAAATGTACATTGTACAATGAATAGTGTCAACCTACAATAAGTATAATTACTAATAATTAATAATATTGAATAATAGTTCAATAATAACTAAAATTTGCATATAATAATTAAATTAATACAAGCAACAGCTGACATATAACACCAAACTAATATAATAATTAGCAAAAATTTAAAAACAAATAACAATTCAACATTTAACAGGTCACCAAACAGAAAAAATACACACACACACACACACATATATTTTCCAAGACGTAGTTAGTTTCTAACATAAATTCTTATACAGAAAAAGGATCTTATCACATAATTTTCTTAAGTTTATGGCACTACGTGTATACATAAACTACAACTTAAATAATAGCTTATAAGTAAATAAATAGACAAAGTGTATACACAAATTTTAATTATAGTTTCTTTCCCAAAACTCCTCAATGGAATATGGTGCTATTTTAATCAAAAATTCTTTTAGTTCTTTTTTAAATTTAATCAAATTTTTGTTCCAACAAAAACTTCCGGGGAAGGTGATAGAGCATTTTAGTGCCTACAAATTTTGTTTTTTTAGTATAAAATTTCAAATTATGGGGTTCTACTTGCCTGTTTGTACGAGTGTTATAATTATGCCTATTTGTTTCTTGGACAAAATTTATATTTACTTTAGCATATGCTACAGTTTCCAGAATGTATAATCCAAAAACAGTTGGAATGCCTAATTCTACAAAAATATGTTTCACTGATTGGTCTCTTTTTAAGTTAAACATTATTCTAAGTGCCCTGTTTTGTTGAAGCAGTATTCTATCAAGATTTCTTTTTCTTGTAGCGCCATACACACTAATCCCGTAGGCTAGGTGAGAATGGACCATAGCATAATAAATTTGTGTTTGAGTTTTCAAATTACTTATTTTAGACATTTGTCTTAGGGCATACAATCCAGATGACATTTTAATAATAACATAGTCGATATGTTTATCCCATGAAAGATTTTTATCTATCATTAGGCCAAGAAATTTTGTATGATCAACTTGTTCTAATAAAGTGTTGTCCAAAAAAAATATTTGGTTGATCATTTTCTCTATTTTGTTTAGTATTAAAAGATATAAAATTAGTTTTACTTGAATTTATGAGAAGATTTTTACTGTCAAAAAAGTCTTTAATGATTGAAAGGCAAATAAAAGATGATTCCTCAATACATTCCATGGTCTTCCCAGAGATTGTTACATTAGAGTCATCGGCATACAAGCAAATATTATTGCCCCTAGGAATCAGCCCAGGCAAACCTTTTATGTAGCAAAGGAACAATAATGGACCTAAAATAGATCCTTGTGGTACTCCGTGTGGTATTTCTAACCTATGAGAATTAAACTTTCTCAAATGTATGTATTTATCATTAACTTCTGACTCAAGATGTTCAATTTCCACATATTGTTTACGGTTAGATAAATAGGACTTAAACCATTTTAATTCTTTACCAGAAATACCCAAAATAGTTAACGATTTTAACAACTCTTTGTGAGAAACGCTGTCAAAAGCTCTACTAAGATCTAAGAAAATACCTACTACCTTTTCTCCTCTATCAATTGATTCAATTATTGAACTAATAAAGTCTATTCCAGCTGTTATTGTAGATTTTCCTGATTGAAATCCATGTTGCTCCTTATCTAACAATCTATTCTTATCTAGATAGCTAACTAATTGCGTGTAAACTGTCTTTTCATAGATTTTTGAGAAAATTGGGAGCAATAAGACAGGGCGGTAACATGAGGGATCATTTACCTGCCCCTTTTTAAATATTGGTATTACTTTTGCAATTTTAAGTTCATCAGGAAAATAACCAGTAATTAAAGATGAATTAATTAGATGAGTTAAGGGTTTTATAATAGATGGTAGGACCTTTTTAATTATATTTATTGAAATATCATCGTACCCAGTGGACAGTTTATTTTGAAAAGAATTAACTATTTTTCCCAGATCTTGCTCTGTTATTGAGCTAAATTTAAAATTTGTATTTATAGTATTGATATTACTCTCATTATAATCTTTACTTTTAACAATCTTGGGTAGTACTGCTTGGTCAACTACTGAGACAAAGAATTTGTTAAACACATTGCTAACTTCAATAGGACCACTTGTTTCCTCCCCATTACTGTCAATACTTATATTTGAGATTGCATTTGAGGTCTTTTTTACTTGTGATTATATTATACCCCATGTGACTTTTGAGCAATTTCCAGAGTTTTTAATCTTATTGTCAAAGAATATTTTCTTATCCCTAGCCATACAAGTTTTTAGATCCTTCTTCAGATTCTTTATAATTGTCTTTAAATTTTGGTCTTTACTTTGCCTAAAACAAATTTCTAATTCATGAATTTCATTTTTCCTAAATCTTATTTCTTCAGTCATCCAACTATGATCATCACCCTCCCGCAGTGAGGTAAAGAGTTTGGGAAAACAAATATTGAAGTGATAAGAAAAAATCCCTAAAAATATATTATACTTTAGATTTACTGGGGCTTGATATACATCCAACCAAGATTCTTTAAACAGGTTTTGTAGAAAAATGCATGTGTTATTTTGTGTAAATTTCCTAGAATATTTTTTAGTTATTTTCTTACTGTTATTTTTTATACCAAATATTTCCAAGAGTTGTGCGTCATGATCAGAAATGTGTGTTATTAAACCTGTTACTTTACATTCTTTATCTTCAATATTACTTATAATGTTATCAATAGCACTCTCCGACTCTAATTGAACTCTAGTTGGGAAATTTACTCTGTAAGTTAAATTGTATAGTTTTAAAATGCTAATAAATTTATGATAAAGTCTGTCTTTTTTTTTAAACATTAATATTAAAATCTCCAGTTAAAATAATATGCTTATGTTTGTTACTTAAAATACTACATAAAGCTTCAAATTTTAATAAGAAACCATCCATTAAACTTGGCATTGGTGACCTGTAAATACAACCTAAAACAAAAGTGAACTTAGATACTGAAATTTCGGACAGACAGCACTCAAATTCTTTTTCAACTAATAGATTTTGTATAGCCGGCATTAGGATTCTTTTACTTGTGATGCTATCTCTTGTGAGGATCATGACACCACCGCCTATAAAAGTAGATCTAGTGTAATAGGAGCTTAAATGATACCCTGGGATGTGCAACAATGTAAGCTCAGATTCTAACATTTTATGCTCTGACAACGTCAATATATCTGGATCAATTTCCATTAAGTTAAGTTTTAAAATTTATAGCTTTGAGCTTAAATGTTGAACATTTTGGTGAAAAATTGAACATTTATTATTTTGAGTGCTATCTGGTTTATTATTAATTTTATTTACAGTGGTGGGAACAGGCTTAGGTTCTCTAAAAAAGATTGGTTAGTGTCAACTTCAGGTGTCTGGTTAGTTTGTGTAGACTGTTGAGGATGAGGAGAGGGTAAGACAGTTGGAGGTAATATATGGGTGTGAGAGGAGTTGCCGGATGCAAGTGGTATGATAGGGTTTGAAGATGGTACTAGGCTACTTACAGGAGATGAGTTTTGTACATGTTGAAAAGCAATGAGATTGTTCAATTTTTTTACAAAGGAGTTGTGAGACAGTCCATTTCAGAGAGATCTTGTTGAATATTGGTTGTAGGATATGATGTTGACAATAGCGCCAGTAGCCTCTTGGAATTTTGTCAGATTTGCGATGAGTCGGTCAGGTGCAACCAGGTCTCTAACGCACCCCATGGCAGAGCAGACCAGCCTCTTCAAACCCTTTTCTTTGAAGTCCTTCGTTAGATGTTGAAATGCCAGGTCGTAGTCTAAGTCCGATGGCTTCCCATTGTACTCCAACTTTGTTATAAGACTGTACACGCTTGCCCCGCCACAGGTCTTTTGGTAAGCCAGGTGATTACTTATACAGTCAGAGCGCTGTGGTCTACCAAATTCCTCTCTAAATACTACAGCCACACCCGCTGTCATATTTCTTTTGTTACCAAGGTCAGATGAAATGGTGTGAGCAAAAGCAACAGACTCATCACCACGAAAGTCCTGGATTGCATTCTTCATGTTCGTCTCAACTACTGATATAGGTTTCTCTCCATCATACTTCTTGTTCGGTGGTATGCATGAAGTTGTAGTGTTTTGAGCCTTAGTTGTTGTTTTAGAGTGCAGTCTTATTGTAGCGTGTAACGCGATTGACGTGCAAAGGACGTCTTTACCTTGCTTGTTAAGGTGTAAACCTCTCCTTGTAAAATGTTCTCTAGTAATTAAGTTATTTATAGGTAAAAATGAGGTTTTATGGTGAGCAGCAGTTTTATAGATCTTCTTGTTTATCTCGTGGATTGTTGAGTTCAGGTAAGGTTGATCATAACGGTGAGGAATGGTAGTCAGCACAACATTTGTTGTATCACTTTATTTTAGTTAGCAGTGTATTTAAGAGTAGTTCAATTTTGTCTTCTTCTTCTGTATTTATGCTATTTGAGCCACCCACTATCATGACCACATCATTTTTTGTGTAATTGTTCTTCAAAACAGCTTCTTCGACTTCTTTGTAAACATAAGATAAGGGTGCTCCTGGATACACATTGCCACTAACATTAGCTTCTTTGTAGCTGAAAATTGTTTCTAAATTCTCCACGCAACCTTTCGCATGGCTGTCACCAAAAATTGTAATTTTGGATAAACCAGCCTTTTGGTGCATTTTGTTACTTTCTTTGAGTGTAGCGGATTTAGAAGTTTGTCTAACCTTTGTATTGTTTGTTATTTGTCTATCCTCTTGTGGTTTAGGGTGATTATTTAAACATGTTTCTAAAAGACAGGAAAATCTATTTGTACACGGTACTACAGTGTGCTCAGTATTTTTTTGCCCATGGGAATGTTTTCCTTTCACCTCTGTCCACATTCTTAGTTCAGAGGGGCTATTCTGGCTTACTTGTGCTGTATTGTCCTTGTTTTCTCTAGAAGTAATGAAAAGTGAGAGTAATTGACTATTTATTCTGCACCTGTTGTTCAAAATGTAAGCTAAACTGGCCCTTTTCTGAATAGCTTCCTTCTTTGTTATGTTCATAAATTGTAAAAATCTCATGTCGGCAATGTCTTTTTCAGTCAGGAAGTTTTATATTGTCAGTTCAATAGCAAAGAGCATGAAAATTCCACAATCATAAGCATTATTTTGTTGAGGCCCCTTTATCTCTGTAACTGACAGATCGTCACAATTTCCAGAAGTATATCTCAAGATTTTAGCAGCCACACTTGTGGCATTTTCGTAATTTTTCCTTTCAATAGAGTCATAGTGAAAAAATGTTTTGTCTTTTTTGCTGTACACAAGCAAACTCCAGTGTGACCCTCCTTCAGATAAACTTGTTAAACTATCGTTTATTGGCATTAAAACTAGACTCCATTTGTTTACATCAATAGGATCCAGATATTCACTAAAATCCTGAGCTTGCTTGTCAGCTTGCACAATGAGCGGATTCAAGACACAAATAGGTTCATTTTCTAATATCAAGTTATTTAATAAGTCAATGTATTGGTTAATTGTTTTTTTCACTTAACCAGTTGGTTCCTAAAAGTTCATTGCATGTAACTAGATTCTGTAGGTCAATTTCTGTTTGACAAGTATGTTCTTTAACAGAAGAACAGTCAGTTTGAACATCAATATCTACAGTACTTTTAACACTATTTTTTTTTAGAAAATTTTACATGGATTTGAGATTTTGGAGAAGCAGATTTTAAATTATTTATTGGGGAGCAAGAATTTCTGGTATTTTCTTTTAAAGCTTTTCTTCTTGTCATAATTGTGTTAGTAATTTTTGTGTGTGATGGACTTACATTTTTTAAATCAGAACCACCCATAGTACTGATATTTAAAGTAAATACTGTACTGTTAAATAATCAGAATTTCATCTGTGCTCCCACAATGCAGAACCAAACCATAATCTACAGCTTTAGATAAATAATCTATTGTGTGTGACTGGTAGGCTGTTATCTATGTAGTAGGCCTAAAGTCTTGTTATCTCTGCCTGAACCTGGATGCACAGCTGAGTTGATAACAGCTGTTTGAAGTGGAATGTCAGGTGAAATCCTGATTGCCTCAGTTGAGGTAGTTATTGTTTGCACAAAGTAGTTCTAACTTATTACAAATTTGTAAAAAATGATTATTAAAATAAAGTGACTATAAATGTTAATAAGTATAAAGCGTTTTTAAATGAAGCATCACCGTTCACACACAGTTTACAAGCAAAAATACTAAGTTACAGCCTTTTCACCTGGTTCCAAGCCTACTCCTGTAAGTAATATTTTAATCGTGGGGGTTCACAGCACCTAATCTAATAGCACCTAATCTCACAGCACCTAAAATTTAACCGTCTAATAGCACCGATTCTCATAGCACCTAATATTATAGTACCTAATCTCACAGCACCTAAGGAAATGCCCGAGAGTCGCACGGCACCTAAAGATCGTGCTGGAGTTTTATAGCACCTAATATCACACCACCTAAAAGGGAGTGGTGGGGATCGCCGGAGGGGTAGGCCGCCACCACTGTCCGTGGCCAGTGGGCGACCGTCCGTTGAGTCGCGTGGTTAGGGGAGAGCTCTGAGTTGGTTATTGACACGTGCTGTGCGGGTTGCATTAACGCGCTCGTCGGAAGAATTGAAGGCGGTGGACGTTTCGTTTAGGAATTTATATTATGACATATTATGTTATTTTTACCGGATCCCGGCGACCTCTCTCACACACACTAAACATCTCACTTAAAACGTCTACCACATTAAAATATACCCCTTTATTACAACTGAAAAAGTTTGACGGCTTAGGTAGTATTAATCTATATATTATAGCGAAAGTGAGATATTTTAGATATGTTTATTGATTGTGATAATCAAAAATATGAAGAAAAACACAGTTTTCTTTTTAAATTTTAAGCTTTCTCCAATTTAACTCCTCCTAATTCAAAAATAATTAGTTAAAAATATAATATATCATTTGTTGTATGTCTCTTAAAGAACAACATACTGATAATTCAGAGTTCTAAGTTAATAATTAAAGGCGTAACAAGTTTTTTGGGAAACTCATTAGACTTGTATTTATTTATAAATCACGCAATGCTTATTACTAATAGTCTTTACTTATGAGTGAGGGTGCAGAACAAGCGAGGTACACAGTAACTGTGCCGGAACCTTAATACATGGCTTAATGAAACACACATACCAACTTGCCCTGTGTGCCAAAATCACAAATTAAAATATCGACAGTTTTATTTTCACACAAACCACAACAGGAAAATGTTTAAATTAGGCTTGTATGATTCTGCTAAATATATTAATTTATGGAAAGGCAATTAAATTATCCATTTACCCAAAACAAACATTTAATTAAACTTATATTTGTAAATTCACTAACAGATAATTTGAGGGAAATTAATATTCCTCAAAGCGAAGCGGCCGAAATACCTTCCATAATCCTATCACCATCGTCTTTGTTATCGGTGTTATATTTTCACTGTTTACCTCATGTTCACTGACACAGTCTTCCGACGAATTTCTGTCCCTCAGTCAAAATATTAGTAGTCTCGCTACAGCCTCCCCCAGCAATCATTCATTGGTTTCAAGCGTTATTTATAACTATTTTTGTATTCTCTACAACTTTCATCCAACAATCAGGCGTAGTCTTTTTCCAAAGCTTCTTTACAAATTTTGTGATAGAATTAAATAGTGAACGACTTATTATTTTTGCGATATGTAAATTAATTTAAGCCCGTATTAGTTCAATCGCGTGGAGCTTGACTGTCACTAGAAGTTCAACTTTTTCATGTCTGAACTAAAGTGACTCCTTTCTAGTAAACCATCCTGTAATTTCTGCCTTATATCTTTTGCTCATAGGTGCTTTAAATATTTATTTTGAATTATACAGCGTATTATACATAGCAATAACTACATCTTTCATTAATATAATCCACCCATAGGGGTAGAAATGGACTTGGAATTCTTAGAAGACCTTCCCTATGTCCTATGTACATAAAATGTGGCACACACATGCCTCATAACTTTCACAGAAAATCAATAGCGTCTTTATGAAGATTAACTACCATAGCGACTGAAATATAAAATTTCAAACCCTAGAAAAGTATATTATTATTTTTCATCTTCCCGCTATCCGAAAAAAGTTTAAATTTCACACACACACACACACACACACACACACACACACACACACACACACACACACACACACACACACACACACAACACACACACACACACACACACACACACACAGAGTTCTCGTCATATAAATTGATTATACAACGTATCTTAAAGAAGATACGTTGTATAATAATATAATAGATTAGGGGAGACCGGGGGAATACGCGCCACACTGTGCAATGCCGCCACCCCTTTGTAATCTCACCAGTGGTTGTGTGTGGAGGGGGGCTGTGAGTGTTGAACTCTAGCGGGAAACACTGCAATCAGTAGTACAGACGCTTATGGCCGTGCTGTGTGTTGGTGTAACGTAATAATAACAAATACGGTTTTTAGTGAGAGTCATCTAATTTTGAGTCTTTTGAAACTAAGAGTACAAAAGTGACTGTTATCCTTAAGTTAGATAAATCAGTTATATCTAGTTGAAAAGAGAAACTATTTGGCCATGTTTTCACGTTTGTTAGTTGGGAAGTTAGACTATTCTACCTTCCCTTAAACAAGCAATCTACGCCATTTTGTCTTACTGGGGTTATGCCGCCACATCACTCCGGGGTTGTGCCGCCAATCCTTGTGTGGGTGGCGGCATAACCCCGTAAAATCAAAATTTCTTATATTGGCCCTACAACTTATTTGTTTTCTTTCTAGATGCCACGTATCCGGAAAAGAATAACTGAAAAGGCTAAATGGACCGAAGAAACGTTAAAACAAGCTGTCCGGCTGGTTTCAGAGGGAAAATCAGTAAAAAGTGTAGCTGTAGAAGTCTCAGTGAGGTCATTCCGAAGCTGTCAAGAGTTACGGGACAGACTCAGAAATCAAAGACATTTATAAAAACGTGCGAGGCCTTGTATGGGAACGAAAACCATACGTGTTTTGAACCCAATAAACTATATGTATATCTGCCCGATTCTTAAGAAAGGGTCTAGGAGTTTCCCTGAGAGCTATTGCCCAGTATAAATTTTACCTGTCCTGTAATAATAGAAAACTGTTTTACATGATGAACCTTTTGCGTATCTGGAAAATAACATCAATCTAAATTTATTACAATAGAAGAGGTAAATACACCATTGATGCAATTTATTCACTAATTAAGGAGGTCCTAAACAGTTTTGAGATTAAAGCCTTTGCTCAGGTTACATATTTTGACTTGAGCAGGGCCTTAAAACTTAACTATTACGGTATTAATGGGAATCCGGCTTTAAAGAGTTCTTTAAAGACTATTTATCTAACCGCAGGCGAAAAGTTTGTTTCTATTAATGGAAATCGGTCCAACAATTTGGTGATCGGGATTGTTGTAACCTAAGGGTCAGTCCTGGGCCCTATTATGTTTTTTATTATATATAAATTAATTTCCTACCGTTGTTAGGTTAAAATCTCTTTTATATGCTAACGACACAACTCTTTAGAATATCCATTCAAACTTTGACAAACTACAAGTTCTTGTCATTGAATCAGTTAAGAAAGCCTCAGTGTAGTTTAGATCAAATGGATCTTTACTAAATGAAGTCAAAAACTCAAAACATTTTGTTTACTTTACGACAAACCCCTACAATTGACACACAAAATTATTTCTTTTCTTGTGCTAAATTTCTAGGAATATTTTGGTAGAGTAATTTTTTTTACTTAGACGTATTATAAATTGTGTTACTGAAAAATATTTTAAATCTTCATACTATGCCTATTTTTAATCAATAACAAGGTATGGCCTAATATCGTTGGGTAATAGCGCTAAAATTAATGAAATCATTATCCTGAAAAACAAAGCTATCAGAATACAATAACAAAATCACAACCACTAGAACACTGTGAACCACTTTTTATTAAGCTTTGGTGGAAACTTTTATAAATTTATATATTTTTGACTCAGTATTGTATATTACAAAAAAACATGTCATCATTAATTTTTGACTAGCAACTTGCATAATTATAATAGCAGAAATAAATATAATATTGTTATTGAGCATTGCAGATTAAAACAAAAAATAAAATAGGCATGTTATAATTACTAAGAAGACAAATTGCAATATTTGTTGTATTTTTCACGGGGCACTCCTGCTGCGTGCCTCGTAACTGTGCAGTGTGCCTGATTCAAAGGTCTACACATGTGGTCTTTCCATGTGCCTTGTGCCAGTGCACTGAGTGCTGAGACACACTGCATGGTTGCCAGGTTAATCTCCAATGCCCGTTATGTAGGCAAGTGAGCCAGGCAATAATTAGAGTTTATTTCTGATAATTATAATTTTTTATATACAATAAAAAACCGAGATTGAAAGCCTATTTTTGTTCTATATTATAAAATTTTATTTCTTTCCTATGTAATACATCCTGTATAAATAGATTACAATGAAAATGGATATGTTATTAATAGTATCATATGGAAAATTTTAAGAGGTATTGAGATTGCGTTCTAAACAATTAATAACTTTGATCCTCAAAAATCAGGAAGATTAATTTTAACAACAATCAGTCTAAAAGTAGACTGCGGCAAACTTCTTACGACGCAGTGGGAGGACTGAGAGTAGTCGATCTCACTCAGTATATACCAGCAACAAAAGTGTTAATATACGTTTTGATGTTGTCGTCTTGCACTGTATGTCATGTTATATGGGTCTTCTGAAGCCTTACTGTATACTTGTTCTCAGTTTTTTCAAGTAATGTTCTAATAGTCCTCATCCTCTTTTTAAGATTCACGACTTGTTTAAACATGGTCTCATACATTCATTTTTAATCTATGAATGTTCAGCTTTGACAATGTAATTTAAACATTAATTTCAATTTGTTATGCAATCATTACTAATAGAGATATTCGCGCCAATACACCAAAATCCAGAGATAGCAGGCTGATTAATAATTTTTATAAAGACTCATAACAAGTTTGTTATTTTCTTTGAACAGCCAAAACAAGAACGACACGCTCTTATAAGTGCGTTTACTGGCGCAATCTGTAATAAGATATATATCCCACTAATATTATAAATGCGAAAGTTTGAATGTTTGGATATTTGGATGTTTGGATGTTTGTATGTTTAGATGTTAAGATGTTTGTCCTCGAATCACGCCTGAAACTGCTATAACGGATTGTGCTGAAATTTGGAACCGGTATAGCTTTTTGGTCTGAATTAACACTTAGAGTAGCTGTTAACACTTTCAGCTGAAGTTTATCAAAGAGGCAGAAACCATGCGTTTTACATTTAGATTTGAGTAAATATTGAATTATTGTAAAGTGCTTAATCAGTAGTGTAATGTACATTGCAAATACGAAGTTATTTCATTTTAAATTTAGATTGCGCCAATGATCAATAACCCATCTAATACAATATAAATGCTATTTATACGCTGTTATAACAACTACCTTATTGTATAAAGCTGTGAATGTTTGCACATAACGTAATCTAATCTGGTTAGTTCCTTAACATTGTGTATGGCCTTTTTAACTGTAGTTATTGAAAAGCAAATGGAGATAATAATTGCCCTAATACTTGAAGCATTATACATACATACATATACATAATACATATTTAGCGATCGGTAAAAATATCAAAATCACTTAATCATCAAAATTTAACCTAAGTTAGATTCCCGAAACCAACATATGAGACCATTGTTTTGGTTAGCGCAACAGCATAAATCAATTGTGGAACTATAAATAGATTAGACCGGGGTGAATTTAAACGACCAGAAACAGACTCATATTGACCGCAGCAATTTTTTGAGTTGTTACGATACACTTTCGTCATTGGGATAAAAAGGCTAACTTCTTATTGTTACTGAAGCCATCGAAGAACGTCAATAAATTAACATGGAATGTGGGAGGGAAATACTAATCTTATAAAAACTGTTTCACTTTACGACTTCAGGATCCCAAATCTCTGTTCTTTAAACTTAAATCTAAATTGGATCAGGAGATTGGAATAGCTTTGAGTGACTTTGAGAGCTTTGATATATATATATATATATATAAAACTGCTAGTATATATATATATATAAAACTGCTAAGTATATATATATATATATATATAAGTATATATATATTTAAGTATATATATAAAAAAAATTTGCTGTCTACGTATCTACTGATCAAGCACCGTTCTGAAATTTAATTTGTATTAAAATGTTTCTGCCTGTTTTACGAACATGAAACTGAGTGTCAACAAACTTTTAAATACTCAGTTAAAAATTCGATTAATGAAACAATATTAGAATAGTTTTCAAATTGTAAAATATTCCAGGCAACTATTTTGATCCACCTCTTCTGTATAAAATTTCTTAACATTTCAACGGATTACTAAAAAATTTGTCGGGGAAATAAGAATATGTTGTTGATTCATTTTTATGTGTAATATGTAGGTCTTATTTGTAATCGTACTATGGATATTATTTCATATAAGCCCATAAGCCAGATTGAAAGAATTTAGACATCTTCACCTTTTTAAAATGTATACTCATGCCATTGATAGACAACAATATGCACTTTTTAATAGAATATTAAAAATAATATTCTTAAATCAATTTTTTCAAGTTTCAAGTTAAAGTTCAATCTTCTTTACTATCTAAAAATACATAATATAAATAAAATTTTACCTCCCAGTGCACCTCAAGCCGCGCGTGCGGGAGTTCAGTTGAATCATAATTACAATTATCTTAGTGTTCATTGTCCAATTCATATTTCCATAACATTGTCTTCACTTAAACTAAATTCATAAACTAGCCACAAAGCAGTGTAAATCTAATAAATGGTATACCACGAGATTATTATAATATTACTTAGAATAAAGCAGCATTAACAATATGTACAAAAAAAATGTAATTATAAGCATTACAAATTTATAAGCAATAATAAATAGAAAAACAATTGTATGGGCTCCTTAAATTCACCCATTTTTTCTTAAAAGTAATATCATATTTTTCAAATTTAGCCTTAACGATATCCTCCATTTTGACAAAACTTCTTCTTGCAATTTGGCCAAAATGTCCTTAGTAATTGTTTATTTTTGCTATTTACTCTTACCTGAGCAGCAGTTCTTACACTTCCATGATTCACGACGTACTTGTCCCATGCGATTTCCATGTGCTTTCTAAAATATCAGCACAAACGAAGTGTAGATTTGTTTTACATTGAGAACAAACAGCATGTTCACTCACATGAGGCAGAGGATCGTCGCAATCGGCACAATCACTCATCTTGATAACACGGAGAACAGCATTGTGTTAAATATTAAAAACTAATATAATCCATTTTTGTACAGTTTGATTTTTTTACTATAAAAGCTCAGGTTAGTTTCGTATACCGTATTTTATGGAATGAATTATAGAAATTGCAGTTTGACTTATAAGTTTATATAGTAATTATAAAATAAATATATTTTTTTAATGCAATGTAAAGAACCGCCTATTTATTAACGCTTTATGAAGAATCGAAAGGCTTTATTGAAATGGTTTGTTGTGCGTCCGTCCTGTGCGATAACTCTTTATTATAAAGGCCCTAGTGACTTCAAACTTGGTACATATGCTCTTATTGGTCTAAATAAGAACTCTAATGAATTTTAAGATATAAGAAGAATCGTCTGTGCGCTAACCCACTTACTGTTACATTCTGTCGAGTCTTTCAATGCTTCTAACATCCGTTCGGGGTTTAATTTTAAGTAATCTCGTATTTAGGTTCACAAAAACATCATATATGTATTAGTACTTGTATTCATTATAACACTTAATCTAGCAGATTTGGCATGAAATAGCAAGATTTCTTCGGCTGAAAGTATAAAAACCTCGTGAGTCAAATTTCACTGTTATAGAACATTGGAGGTTAAAAAAGCTAAACTATAAGGTTCTTCTAATGGTTTGAAATTCCCTATGGATGTTACATTTTAATCCAAATAAATTTGCTTTTGAATGGTAAGTCATGATACTTACGTGTATAGAAATATTTTACTTTGTCTGACGTAGGGAAATTGCAGAATAAGAAGTGATGCAAATGCTTTAAGCGCTTTGCCCTATTTTTATATAGATTTATGAATGCAAATTCATTACTCGGTTTTCAGAGTGCACCCGGAAATATACAGATTTGAACAACATTTAATTCCCAATGACCGATAAAAAACTATATATAAAAATGTAAAAACACAATGAAATTAGTATGAACAAATAATTTACATTATTGGGTTATGTGCAAAGATTTTGCAGGGTTTGGGCCTAAACATTCATTCAAATTCAAGGTAAATAATTTTTGGTGCCATTATTAGTTGGGAATCAACCAACCGCCGCCACGCCAATGCGCAACGGACCCCTTCTTCTTGTGCGAGGGAGGACAAATCGTCTATATCCGTGGTCGCACTCGCACTTGTGCTGAGCTGTTCGACTGCTCGCCCCTGCTGTAAGAGGACAGTAATGGCGGGTCGTCGGCGGAGCGGGGTGAGGGGCAAGGTTTGGATTTTTTTTTTCCGCCTCCATCCCCGTCTGTCCCCACCAAGGCCCCTTTGGAAACAAAGCGAGAGGGTGCTGTGACCACTGAAACTTGAAACAGTCCTCACGGCACCTAAACGAAAACCGTGGGATCGTTGCACTAGTACCTAATCTTATAGCGCCTAATACCTCACACAAGCACCTAATATGACAGACTTTTTTTCTGTAGTGTATGGTGATGAGATGTAGGTGGATAAAAAGGATTAGGTGCTATGAAGCCGCAC
>NW_025783975.1:0-27340 GCF_021130785.1 Homalodisca vitripennis
AAAAAACTCTACTGAGACGTATAAAAATGATTTTATGCCAGACATTTTTAGATTTAGCCAGATAGTTTACAATAGTGATGAATCTTGCAGTATTGTTTAACTTTTCAATGTGAACATTGATTTTTATATGTACATATGTCATGTATTTCCGCTTATAATCTACGTACATACTATTCCTCCACTCTGGCCAAACATTGTCGTACAAGTGTAACTAAAAGTATTATAACTATTTAGTTTAAATACCTAAGGAATGTTTGAACAAAACCTTTTGCATTTTTAATTGGTGTTTCGTCTCCAATAATCAGAGCTCCTAAACATTGCTCTTTAAACTTAATATTACAATAATTTCTGACGTGGATCTGGAGAAATGTAATAATCTACCAGTTACCACAACTTTATGTCTACCGCACTGTTTCTTTTATGCTATTTAACAGGATATTACATTTACTCACCTGTTATTATAATTTGAAATATAATTAAAAGAGGAGTGTACCTGCTAGTAATAAAATAAAACCAAAATAGTCATAATTGAAGAAAAACGCGCACTAGAGGATCGTGTGTTTCATATTGGCCCGATGTAAGACAGTCTAGACTAATATTATTAAAGTAATCAAATGTAATACTTAAAAAATACAAACTAGACCCTCAATATCATATAACCATAATGCATAGCCTATCAGAGGATAGGATGTAAGTTGTCTTTAAAATATATATTACGTCGAATTTTTAAGCAGGTTACAGGTAAGAATATTACAATTTATGTAAACTTATAAAATGAAAGCTGTCACAATAAATTTAAAATCTATCAAGAAGTTTCCTCCCTCATCAAGCGAATAAGCCAATTTAACCTCTCTTGTACTCTTTAGAATAACTTATTTAAAAGACAACTAATACCTTCTTCTTTATAAAAATATAAGCTTCCTATCCATCTAACAATATAAAGCCGTATTATTGGAACTGTAAAGGTCTTTTATTAGTTATATTAGTATAATTTATCAACAGTATTATATATACTACACGATAAAACAATGTGTATATTGTTGAATCAAACTTAAAATTGTACTAATAATTGGTAATTAAAGTGAACAAGATTCATTAAACAATGTTTAGAAATGTGTATATAGTTACGAAAAACTTACGTTTATGCATACTTTTTGTAATTTTTTCCTAATAACTGTACACATTTAAGCAAAAAAAAGTAGCCCTAATATTCCAAATAATTTCACATTTATAGGTCATTTCATACTCTATATATACTGCCGAATTAGAATTATACTAAAAAGTGAAGCACAAGCGGCATATCATAGAAATCACCAATTATAGGGCATTAAGTTTTTATGCAAAATTTAGTTTCTACATATAAACTGAATTATCCACTAGACATATATTGCCCAACAATAATACATTCAAATTATTTATTTATTAAATTGGGTTCCATAGTATTGTTAAAATAATTAATAACACATCACATTTAAATAATGTGGTATTTGTTGGGAATATTTAACGTGCATAATACGATGACATGTTTTAATTAATACTGTACCTAATACACTCCATGAAATATGTAATGGGTGTATTAGGTAAAGTTTAAAGATGTATATTTTTTAATATGCTTTTTTTTTTTCCGTAGAAATTAATGGTTACCTATAAGACCAATGTTAAAAATATTATTCGGTAACGCTAAGCCTAATTGGAGTGAACATACACCCTTCATTGAAATCTGTGTTTCCTCATCCTTCAAATGAAACTAACACGCTCAGTTTCAAGTCAGTATCCTTTTACAGATTACTCTACACCACAGATTAGGAAGAACCGAAATTAAAAAAGTTTTCATTCCACTGAGGTGACAGAATTTCCATTTAAAAACTAAAGTCTATAAAGATGTTGTAATTTTGTATATTTTAAATTATAAATTAAGATACTGTATTATTCATGCATTAAACACTTTATCCTGAAATTAATTTACAAACTGTGTCCAATGTATTCTTGGATTGGTAAATGGGCGTTGCAATTTTCCATTCCAGATTTTGTATTTAATTTGTACGTTTAATATACTCAGTAGTTCAAATAAAAATAAAAACGTATCCATAATAAATGTTTATCTTTCTTTCCGATGTAATCGTATATAGATTTGTTAACTACTACATTTTTTCTCACAAAATTAATTTTCGGTTTTCATCATTGTTTTTTGTAAACAAATATGAATATGGATCTGTTAGATAATGAAGTAAATTTTCAAGTGGACAGTCATTGCAAATTATAACGTACTTGTGGATTGTTGTATCTTAATATTTCCAGAAGATAGTTAATATACTAAATCATTCAATAATATATCATATTCCAAGACGCATATAAAATATTTATTTTGATTAGTAAAGATCCTAGTGAATAATTACGGAGTTACAATATTGTAATTACTTACAAGAAATTGTTAACTATTAAAAATAATATCTGGTTTGTCTGAAATAAAAATCAGCATTGTTCTAAATGAAAACAAATGGAATTTTTATTTTTTAACTGCAAAATTAAATAAGTTCAACGTTTCAGAAATTTTTATTCACTACTATTTTTCCACAAAGAATTGGACCAAACCTTTTAGTAAATTTATTGAGCAAGAAAAGTAAAAATATTAATCAAATTATCCAAGACTAAAAAAAATCAGAGCTCTCTTCTTAAAATAAAAATAATAAAGTTTTAAAATAAAATGAAATACCACTTGGAAATATACAAAAATAAAAATTTTACACTTCTAAGCTATCACCTCAAAATTCAAAATAAAAAATTTCAACCTATCTCTTTACCACTATTTTTGAACCTTAACTTTCAAGTCTCTTGCCAAATTCAGATTACAAGTCCCTACCACTCTCTGACAATTATTAAAGTTTCAATTATTTAATAATTCCACAATAAAAACAGTTTTTTCCAGTTAAATAATAATAAATTATCTACCTTTTCAAATCTTCAATTAAAGTTATTAACAAAGTTTCAATTTTTAAATTCACTGTCTCTTGCTAAGCATAGAAACCAAAGTGTAACTTTGTATGATTCCTATTATGCTCTATTTGTTTCTTTTCGAGAATAAGTTATTCCAGAGTTGCTCTGTAGTTTCTATGTATTTAATTTTTTACCTATAAAAAAAGACCAAACAAAAATTAATCTTAATATCAGAATCAAGAAGGACTTTGTTCAATAAAACGTACAATAAATTTTGGTTGCTTCTACCTCAAAATCACTCGCGGAAAAAAAATTAAGTAAATACGATAACGGCGCATCTGCAATTAAACTTTACTCACCGAAAATAACCAAAAGAAGGGCAAAAATTATGAGCGGGCGCTTAAATACTTCCCTTTCCAAGACATCCGGTGGAGCTCTCTCATTGGTCCAGCTGTATCAAACCAGGAGAACAATACTCACAATAAGACAAGTTCTAATCAATTCAAGGCAGTCAACCTGCCTTCCTAACAATTTAAAACTACCAGTGCTAACTTGCCAAAGGATTACATGTTCGATTTTACCCTGACATTTCACAATCTAATCTAAAAATTAAGTCCCAATATTTCGATCCCAAAATTTTTATTTAATTTAAGTTTTAATTAAAAAAATAAATCAATGTAGCTTTAAAAACGCTACATTACTCCCCCTCCTTTACTTCTAAATACGGCCCTGAAGTTGATAAAAGAGAAAATTTAACACCAATTAGCAATTTAAAAAAAATGTTTTTAAAACGTACATCATTTAGTTACCCACCAATGTTTTTAGAACAGACAGTTAAACAAATAGAGATTGACCGTTATAAAAGGAATGTAGGTCAATAACTCGAGATAGCGAAGCCTATTCCCCTCACAATTCTAATTTTACTATCTACAACAGGTCAGTCTTTTCCAGTCCAAGGAATTTTGTCCTTTCCGGTCTCCTCCTGTCCGACGTCTAAGTACAGCAGCTCCCTCAGTCAGTGAGTGCTCGTCTTCACGGTCGTATGTATTGTCCCTTGGATCCGTCGTGTAGTGTAAGTCACCATCCCCGTTGTTGGAGAACGCGCCGGGGGGGGCGCGCGCGTGGTCCGCAGCGTGTGACCAGTGTTAGTGTTGTTCCGTTTCTCACCATCCACAGCATTTCACATATAAACAGAAACATTCTCTCTTACAATGACATAAGTCCCCTTTGTCACTATTTTATGTCGGAATTTCAGAGCTTTGTCTCGTTTCGTTTTCCAAAAAATTTTAATTTTTATCCAACTCAAAGATTTGCTCATTCTTTCCTTCATAAACTTTATTAAAATATTTAAGACCCTTTTTTTTAATTACTAACACGTTATTTTACATTGGATTACAAGGGGGGGGGGGGTTGACCTGAATTTCTTTTCTCTCATTCATTCACTATAAACAAATAACAACATGAAATTGGACACACAAGAAGGAATGTTAGTACATCAATAATATAATGTCTTTATACTAATATCAGAACAGTATAATGGTTGTAGACACTATTATTAAATACTACATTTCTTAATTTTAAAGTCCTGAGGCCATGTAAATTATCCTCTTCATGTAAATATTTATTTATATGTCATAAAAACCCCTTTTTCTTTTTAATACCTGAAAGAAAACACAAAACCTTGACTTGGCCTATGGTTACTCAATTATGACATTTTAATATGGGGATTTTTTTTTAATTTTATGCTGAAAGAAAAAATTGTCCAATTGTTCTTAACTGTCCAAGTGTTCCAATAAAAATTTCACTTAAAGCGGGGTCTCAAATCTTGTAAATGCACTCTTTTCAAAATTTTTTTAAGTCCTTGGTGTGCTGTATTATATAACTGTTCTCTGAGATAATAATCACAATCTTGTATGGTCCGTCAAATTTCCTATCCAATTTATTTCTGTGTCCAGGTATTTTACAAAACACTTCATCATTAATTTTAAACTTTCGGTGGTTTCTATTATAGGGCCTTAACTTCGAATTTTTAATAAACTGTTTATTTAAATTTTCCAACGCCTCCGCATATTTTTGACATTTTTCCTTTGGAACTAAATTTTCAAAAATTGATTTCAAGTTCCACTTTTAAATCCAACTCATTGTTAGGTTTAAAATTAAAACATTAAAGAATATGCGCTATACCCAGTACTGTCATTCACACACGAGTTAACTGCTTGTTGAATTTTTACCTAAATCAGAGTCCCAGTTCCTTTTGCAATCACTATACAAGCAAGTCAAAATTGAATTTAAGTTTCTTAAATATCTTTCAGATTTGTTACCCTGGGGGTTGTACGGGATTGTAGTGATTAATTTCACACCCCATTTGAAAAGATTGGCCCTTAATTCCTCGCTGTTGAATTTAGTAGCGTTTTCGCTCACAATAACTTCCGGCAAACCAAAGTTTTTTTTTTTAATATTACTCTCTAAAGTTTACAACACCATACCTGAATTCACTTTCCTAAAAGGCACGACCCAATTGCACCTTGTGAAGTCGTCCACCATGATTAGGACGGATTCATCCCGTCTTGAAGTTCTAGGCAGAGGTCCAAACATATCCATGTAGAGTTCCTGTAGTGGATGTGCCGAAATGCCTGCATGCAGCTCACCACGGTCTCGCCAGTTGGTATGTTTACTCAAAACATGTTCTTAAAGTTTAAATTTATCAATGTAGCTTTAAAAACGCTACACAAATCTTTTATCTTTTTTATAATTAATAACGATAATACTATCGGTGTTTTGCACTTTTCAATCAAACTGTAAAATGTAGTACTGTTAGGTTTGTGATATTACTAAGACCAAATCTTTAAACACAAAATGCATATTGAAGATACTGATATTGAAGATAAAAATCTAGTTTTAGGAAAAAAATGTTATTATTAAATTACCATACAAACTATTATAATTAACCTACCGAGTATAAAAACGCAGTTAGTCTTGGTTTGGTGCTCTTAGGGTAATTTTTTTGTAATTAGCATTTTATGTCACTATTTCAAATTTTTAATTTTAACCCTAGTTTAATTGAACAAAATTCGTTAATTTATCAAGGCTGGGTACATGCTCATCAGAACAGTCAATAAAACTTAAGATGGTTATTTAATAGCAACAAATGCTCATATAGTTCTAATACTACAATTCTCATACGCATTACACCCTTACCTATCTTTTATATAAATTCGGTTTTAGACGTATAAAACCGAAAATTTTTATAATTTATAGGTCTTTTCAAATTTTTAGTTTGACGTAAAATCGCAAAAAAATCCCCCTTCACCTTATCAACCCCTTTTTCTTGTTAGAAACATAAAAACCAGGATATTGTTTGTATTTCGTATACACAGACACAACCAAGCATTATTTTTGTGTCTCCCGTTATTTTAGTGTTACTAGGTATTGTGTAGTAAACTGTTTATATTCGCGTATCTAAACGTGTTTACTTAAGAGTTCTTGATGTCAATACTGTGAAGAATTCTTAACTTTGAAATAAAATCAGATTTCAAATCTCGAAACGTATTGTTACTGATTTCTTGAATCACAGAGCAATGGTAAATATCCGGAAAAATCCTATCTCTTTTACGTCCCATTGTTTTCTTGTGTATATTAAGATCTTATTCTTAGTCTTATTATTATTTATATTCTGTTAATATGATGGTGTGTACACTTATTATTTAAACCTAACTACTACAATATAAGTTTGTTGCAGTATAAATATAATTTTTAGTATTATGAATCAAAATAAATATGAGTAATTATAAATAGTTTTAATGATTGATTGTATTGGTTAATTATATTTTTCCGATAAGGTTACATTAATATTTATTATACGTATCCTAGCTGATGTGCACTATGATCTATTTATTTTCAAAAAATTGTTTCAGAAGTACAATATAATTTAATCTAATTATATTGATTGCTCATTAGTTAAAAGCTATCGCGTTCTACTCAACACATAATTATAAAAAGTTACATTTTAAACAATATCAAAACGCATTGCTTAATATTACCAGGAGATTATATAAATTGACCATTTTCTTTATGTTAAAACACTATGAATTTCATAAACTGTATAAATCCACGAGAACCTCAGGAACATTACTTTGTGTTGTAAAAGTAATCGTTGTCATCAACCTACTGAGATATCGCGGCATCAAAGAGGGATCTCCACTAATGGCGGATACATTATTTACAGTAAACGACGAATCTAAAAGGGATTTAGGATTCAGAGAGATAAAGGGGTTGTGAGGGAGGGAGGTATGGCAGGACGGACGTTGAGTAATGACCTGCCTCTTGTTACAACACAAACACACCTTGACACTGATAACTCTTCGCTTATATAACAAAACCTTTACATTTACTGATTAAATAGTCCTGACTCAGTCGGAAGAAATAGGTGAGTTTCATGAGCAGTTTATGTATATATAATATATTTATAAGGGCTTTTTATTTAATTGATATCTTATAAACGATCTGAGGTAACAAATATTGTTTATTACAAAAAGGTGAATAATGTTGTGACGATTTACTTTTTTAAGGTCGTTAAATAACGGAGTTGTAATATTTATAATTATTGACTGCAATTACAATGAACGTATCCAAGATTTGCACAAAAATGTACATTTACTCCCTGTCGCTTGCTTCTTATACATATATATGTACACATATGTATAGATATCAAATTAACTAATCAGTCAAACTTTTATGAACAACTCCTTGAATTTATATGATTATATACGTTTCTAAAGCATTTTTATAAATAAATTAATTCAGCTAGTATTGTCATATTCAAAAGCATTTTACTATCAATTATATTTTACTGATCGACACAGCAAAGACAACGATGCAAATCATTATTGGTATAGTTAACTCTGTGTAATTCAACATTAAACATTGTTGGTTTCTCAATAAACATAAAGTATCCCAGTAAATTTTTAAATTAAGTATTCTACAAAAAATTATTTAATGAAACTAGTATATCATGGGGAAACCTACACTCATGCAATACTTAAATATTTTCGTATAATGTACTATAACATTATTTTATTTTAAATTGACAGTTTAAAGGAGTATGTAAGAAAACATGTCAGGTGATTGTCTATACGTGATTGTCCCTTGCATATGGGATTACGTTATTATACACAGTTATAAAATGTCAAAATATATACTTGGTATTATGTTGCCATATAATTCCACTTTTACCTGTTAACTTCATAGTACATTAAGAGATTAAGGGGATTTAAGGGAATCTTTATTGTAAACGAACAATATAAAAAGAGTTGTCTTACTTTAATGTAGTATTTATTTTATTCTGAACTCATGAAATTAAAAAAAAAAATAATTTTTTTAAATGTCTGTTTCTATTCTATTGCATCTCTTTGTTCGTAGCCTCGTAGGATGGCCAAAATGCATAGTGTTTTGATTAGTCCGCAAATATTACGATACATCTTCCTTGCCAAATATTTCTCTTCTTGGACACATTACACAAATCATTATAACTATTCCTTTAGAGTTTTAAAACAAATTCGCAGCATTAACGTATAAATTAAACGTGCACAATGTGTGCTCTCTTACCCTATTCAATCCTGCCGATATCACGTTCAGCGCAGATGGTCAGTATACCGATTGAACGGTGACTAAGTCCTATACTTGACAGCACTAGCAAATGTGTCAGACGCTGGAAAGCGTTTAAACGTGATTTTTCTAAATCATTAGTATTGTGGTTTTCTTTATTGGATTTGGCACCTTATTATATAAAACGTCTCCTATCTGTGAGGGTAGGTATTCGTAAAAACACCTGTCTCTCCCAGTCAATAGATATATCTGCTTTTTGCCTAAATAACGATGTTTCATAGTTTAGTAAACTAATAGTAGTGGAATAATTCTAACTTTTTGAATGATCCCTTGCAAAACTTTTTGACCTTTAATTATGCAACTTTCGGAATCGTTTGCTTTTGCTTCAACATTATTTGCACTGTCCTCTATTGCGTAGCTGAGCTTGTGTTTTTCTTTATAAGTGCATGTTTTTGCAATTCTTTTTATTATGGACGAACGTTCTCATCGAGAGATTAATTAATCTTATAGAGTTGAGATCTTTGCAAATACTGCCTATAAAACGTGGCCGCTACCTCATCTCAGAAATTGCGGCCGTAGGAACCGTGAACTACCTGTAGTGCGGAGAGGACTTAAGAGAGTATTTAAATTGGATTGTTAGCTGATACGTCTTTAATGAGCATTTCATTTGTCAATACACAAATAAAAAGCATATTGTTCATATTGGTGAAAACCCAGCCAGAAACTTAAAAATCGAAGTAAGTATCTAACATACGAGTAATGTGTTTGAAATTTGAAAAGAGATTTAAAAATTTAGGAAATATTTTACAGCTTCATATGGAATTAATTACAGCTGCCATTATGTAACTATTTAAATGTGTCAGTATTCTTAATTTTAATTTTCTAAATTTGTTTAGTAAAAGAATTTATATCCAGAAACGTGTTTGAATTAAACGCATGGATAGTCACAGCTTATTGTGTTGTGATATATGATAAAACATTATCTTCACAGTATAAGGCCAACTCAGCATCAAAGAAGGAACCTCCGATAAATATATATGCATTATTTACATTGAACGATATATGTAAGCTATTTTTGTTTTGAAGAAGATAAAGGAAAAAGCATTGGGTAGGACGGTGGTATGGAAGGATAAATCTTAAGTAATTATCTGCCTCTTTTTACAACACACGTATATATTTAGACACTGACAAGATATTTCTCTTGGCCTTAAAACCACATCCTTACTTATTTGGTGCAACATATATAAAACATTATTAAAGATTTATTATAATATGTTAGTGAAATTTAAAATAATTTGAAGTTATACAGTGATATATGTAAAAGAAGAGCATGTGATGTGGACATGAAACAATCATGTATTATGATACATAATTTTTACAAATATTAAGAAAAACCCCGAGTTATAAATTTTAAAAAGAGTGAACTCTGTAGCAGCTAAGTAATCGTTAATTTACATGTAGGGAATTAATAGCTAAAATCTTTGTAATCTTTGACTACGTGTTCGTGTGTTTGTGTGTTAGTGTGTATGCCCACCATAGATTATCTTAAAAACCGTAAGAAATCTAGTGAATATATGAAAACATGAATTAGGAAAGTTAAAAATGGAGGCTAACACGAAATTTATGATATTTTATTTCATTCCTTGTAGCCAAAATGAAATAAAAGTGCCATAAGAAGATACCTTTTTACGGAAGTAGATTAGCATCGAAACATAATCTAAATACATCATTGGTTTTTAAATTGTTTGCCAAAATCCTTACAAACAACAATTTACATATACGTTTATTTAAAACCTAAAACCATTTACTTACTAGCTTCAAAATGAAATGAATTTATAATTTAGACCCATTTCCCTACCCTAATTTAAATATAATGAATTTATAAGGAATGTTGAAAACGCATATCTATTATATATTGCGTATCATTTATGAAACTGTATCTTATTTTAATTATTATTATACCTATTTTTATTATTACTATAGCCGATGACAAAGTTGTTGGCAATGATACTCTTATTTTTATTTTTATAAAAATGTGAAGAGTCTGATTTGTCCTTATTTGATGGTGTGGCTGGAATTTGAAAAAATGTAAAATTTTTAAGATATATTTTACTTCTTCATATGGAATTAGTGACAGATGCAATTATGTAAGTATTGAAATGCGTCAGTATTCTTAATGTTAATTTTCATTTCTTTTTAGTCAAAATATTTATATCCAGAAAACGTTACTACTTTAAATCTATCTTCATTATAAATATATATATATATAATATATACAGTAAAGATATAAATATGTATTTAAATATACTTCCTATATATACTGATCATTGGGCCAAAGGGCAAACTCAAATTTTGCATAAAAAATATATTACATTTAAACCAGAAATGCTCATACAAGCACAAAATGTAATATAACAGTTACTTGTCATAAAACATAATCTTTGATCCTCTAAACTTAGGATTAAATTAATTAAATCAATAATTCTTAACATTCATGAATTATTAAATTCACGAATATTGAGAATTTTAACCTGGGGTATATGATACACGCTTACCGTTTAAAAAATACATTTTTACATCGGATTACCACATAAATGCTTTCATTACTAAAAACTACGTACTACGTACAAAAGGGATTCTCCAAATTGATTTAAAATAGTTAAAATTTTACTGAATCCGTTAGAGCTATTCAATAAAGCACATAAGCTGTTGCAGAGAAATTGGATTTAGTATTTGATTGTATTCCTCACATTGTTTTACTCCCTGACTCCATGTCCCAAAACCCTGTTTTTTACACTTATGAAAACAACATATGCCTATGAGGTCCCTACTATTTGGCAGGAATTTACAGGGTGAAGTCGTGGGTAAGTGCCAGTAATCAATATATTATTATAATTTAAGGCAATATAATAATATTAATTCATTTTGGTTATTATATTAAATGTAATACTATTACAAAATTTTAATTTTAATTCTGTTATATGTAACAATAAAGTTTCATATAACCTATACAGAAGATCTTTCTTGATATAGCTTCTTATCGAATACATTACCTTTTTCATTGAATGTTATCGATAGGGGTGTACTGCAGCACTATAGTGCGCAGGAATCCAATTTTGTCCCCGACTATTGTCATTGACTTTCCCTTTGTTATGTTTTATTTTGCTCTACGGATAAGCTTCATGTATTAGTGTCTTATATGATTGTACTAAGCTTTTTTAAAAATTTATTTTATACTATTATTTTATAGCTGCCATGAAGGTTACTAATTAGAACAATGTAAAAATATTTGCTAACGCCCAGCCTAGGGAGTAACCTGCACAAATAGAATTGTTACTCCATGGAAAACCTTTAAGGCTATAGATTAGTTATGTTTTGAAATATAGTGTAGAGTGTCAGATACAATTTTCTTTAATAAGAATATTACGTATAAGTAATATTTACTTTTTCATTTCATGATTTCGACTGTAATAATTCATTAATAACGATATTGATGGAACACAGTGAAATGAAATGAGGTGTATTGTAATACACGTTATCTCCCTCTTGCAGGGATGTCACTGCATTGAAGCAACATTAGGGAGTTACTCTACATTGAATCATGTTTGTCTACGTGTGTAGTACATAGTCCATTATATAGTCATTAACACAAAGATAATAATCCCCTCTTAAAATAAGGGTAATTCAGTACTGTATTGAGTAATGAAGGAAAGAAACAAATTTATTTCTAGCTATATTTCAATATGAATTCATTGTCAAATAGTGTATGCATGAATTATTTAATTGTAATCGTGCAAAAACTGTAAATTATTAAATAATTGATATCACTAGTTTTCTATCGTACAGAATTTAAACATTCTTTTACACTCACACATACAAACCTTGACAGACACTAATATAATATAAAAAGATAAATACATTTCTAGCCCCCCAGGATTAGCCTTTATGGACGATCGTTATATACATCTGTATCCTTGTTATTAATACAGGTAACACAATGCAAATAAGATCGTTATATACATCTATATCCATGTTATTAATACAGGTACCACAATGCAAATATTAAGGTTGAAATAAATATTACCAAACTTAAAAAGTTAATTCCAAATGAATTTATGATCACTAGTACTTTTATTCTTGATTTACACAACTAAAGACAATATCTATTTTTCAGAGCCCATACCTAAATAAGCAAACCGTTCGTTCCCTTAGGCTTTCTAATTTTCACCGGTTCCTTGTAAATGAATACTACGAGTATAACCAAATGAAACATAGATACGAATTTTATAATCATGAAATTAACATAATAGATATTTATATAATATAACAATACTCTTTAAACTAAAAAAACTAGTCATATAACTATTTAAAAGCTACTGACGTTGATAGTTCACACACACACACACACACACTTTAAATAATATGGATATTACTGTATGTTATACTAGCAGTTACAGGAAATTCGCAAGCAATTTCATAGGTTCATAGGCATTACATGTGCATTAGCAATCGAGTTATATTTCCAACAGCAATGTTGAGTTTACCTTGTTGTCACAATCAGAGAAGTATGTCAAAGAGTGTACATTCATTGGCATTGTAATTAAAGTTGTAATTAACTCTAGTCTTAGTATTGCCTTTGCACTTGAATTTTACTTGTTCCCTGGATCAAGAAAACACATATACACAAAAAAGGATGAGAAGCCTACTTCGGTGATAAAGCTTTTCAATAGTATAGATTTCGTGCCTTTAGAGGAGATTTCCTTGAATAATTTACAGTGTAACAACTAAGTATTTTGCTTCATATTTTCATGAAGATTGTTCAGCATTTGTTATAAAACCATTTATATCCACTACATAGAAAGAACACTGCTGTTGTTTGTTACGTAACCAAGAGGTAAACGATAACGATAGGTATCATAAGTTCTTGTCCTTATTTCAGGGAGAGGAAGGTTTAAGCAACAGTACTTAATCAAATGTAATATATATCTATTTACTAAGTGAATGGTGTATTTATCCTAAATATATATCTTGGAAGATGTAACACAAAGTTCCAAGTACTGTTTCTAGAGAGCTTGATGTTACATGGTGGTTTTCTAGCTTATTTAATAACATATAAAACCAAATAATATATCAAAATTTAAATGTTAAGCAAGCCTTCTAAATAACTTACATACCATACGTAAAATTGACATGCTGAAAGAACTCTTGAAGAAATTGAATAATGACTATGGGACGTTCATAACCAGAATATCAGATTTTCCATAACTGTTTTATGTGACATAAAATCGTATGTCCATTTCTATATTCGATATAAACGGAACAGTGTGGTAAGTGAAATATGCTGAGAATTAAAAGATATATCTTATAGTACTATATTAAAAATACTAAACAACATTCACCCATATTTCTTTTCGTGTTTTCTACTTTTTGTTATTACTTATATAAAGCTATTTTCTTGATTAAACGAGAATCTTGGTCCAATTAAAGAGCTAAGCTTATAACAGTGATATTTTATAACATATTAGGTTTTAAATGGTCTTCAATGACCAGTTTTTTTGTATAAGTCGATTGTAAGCTTGGTTTGGAATGTTGTGCGTTACGGAAAGGCAGGCAATCGAACAGAAAATATATTTACATTGCTGGTTAGAATAAAAGTGACGGCTTTCAATTTATTACGCTTCAATAACACTCAGCTGTTATACAGCTTGTCTTGTATAGATTAATTTTCATGAAAACTTTTATGTCTACAGGTAATATTGTTCTCGAAGTGTTTTGTGGATAGTTTAGTAGACTTAGTAATGTAATAAAATATTATATAAGATTGTACTCAAGTTTGCTTAAAAATGTATTTATTTAGGTATTTTCTCTTTTATATAATGTTACTCAGAAAATAAATTGAAAATATTTTAATTTTAGTGTTCATTAACGCTCAGCCCAACCCTTATTGGCGGCAACAATATATAGTCTTAAATTATTAGTCATCAAAAAGGTATATAATATTTCTTCTGAAACAAATATAAAAACTTCAGTAAATAACATAAGTTTCAAGAAATAAAATCTTGTATAAGCAAATTGTATGATAATTAAAAACCTTGAAAAATATCCTGAGTTCTAATAAGTGTGTAAGAAATCTCTATTTATAGGTAAAGCTTATAGTAGTGGGCAAGATAGGGATTGTATTATAGCAGTTTTATGTTTCTAAATAAAAACATCAATAAAATATTTGTTTACCAAAATATGTAGATAGAAACTCAGATGGAAGTCAAGATGTGGAGGAACACTTTGCAAAGTGCATTGATAAAACCACATCAAACGACGAGATTGCGGTTATGAAGGAAGCGTCAAAGCGTGCGTGTGGAAACTCTCAAAATGGTAACTTTCATCTTGCAACTGAAAGGAATCGTGTCTCACAATGTATGCCAAATTATATATTATTTTAGTGGCGCCAAACTTCAAGTCTATATTTTTTGTGAACTATAACAAAACAATGTCATCCCTAGAGCAACTGTGATTGTAGCACTTGTGTAACTTTGCTGTTAAATACATGTTCCAACGTTTTAAATAGAGACTTGCTAAGATCGTATTATTTTATTAGTACTAAAACGTTTAACCATATTATTACAGACATGTTTGATATATATATATATATATAATATGTGTGTGTGTGTGTGTGTGTAAAATATAACTTATATATAATATAATGTATATAATATATATATCCTTTTTGTATATGAGCTTACAATTTTTACACTTATAGAGAATTGACACTCTTTTGCCTTCCTGTTAACAAAGTGCAAATTGTCAACAACCACTCTAAGTACTATATTTTATGTATCAACTTACCACTGTCCAGGAAGAGTGAAAAACTCGGGCAGCCCTCACGCTCTCGATCTTTTTCACTTTCAATAGATTATTGGCACTGGATTTATTTTCCATTGGCAGTTGAATACAATGGCAGGAAGTTGAGTTTATTAGTTTTATTTCATAAAATGCATGCATATCGAAGAGGTTAATTTGAGTGTATCCCATGAAAATATTCAGGAAGTATCCCCATATTCAGGAAAATATTAGTGATATATAGGATTAGTAAATAAAGATTAGGTGATGCAAGTTTTTAACTTTGTTGAGAACTTAATTAAGGTGGGTAGAAACTCATCAGGAAACAATGACAGTAACTTCACGGTAGTTGCGTCGGCTTGTAATTGTGAACATGTAACTCGTTCTTTACTTGCTTTAACTTGCAAAAATTTCAAGTGTGAGATAAATGTGTTCCACTCTTTTAGCAATTGCAAACTTCAAACCTTTTGAATAATAATCTTATTATGGTAAATAAATTAACTCCATGACCAAATGTATTTAAAATTTCAAAGTATTCTTTTACATATAATTAATGTTCATCTATTGAACTATATTTTTATTATTATTCCTAATTTTTCATTAAAGATACAAGAACGTAAATTATGAAATAGGTTTCGCAAAAGTTTCTTAAACCTTCTTGAGTTACACAACCATATCACAACAAGGTATTTCCCTCACTGTTCATCGGAGTCCTATGAGGTTTTTTAAGCTCCCATTCTTTGATAGCTTAAGCTCTACGGAAATTTGAGATCGATTATCCAAGAATTCGTCTCTTCTGATCAAAAACTAATATTTGTTTAGTAAATTTAATTGAAGGCGATTCGATGTTTACTTCTGTGTCTGTCGGTGGTGAATCTTTAGTTTTGGGATCGCGCAGATTTTGGTGCATGTCTTGATCTTGGTGTCTTGTGGTTGATAGTACCATTATGTCAAGAGGAACGTAACTTTAACACCATGGCTTTTCGAAACTAATGAGCTGGAGCACTAAAAGTGTCCATCCTTTGACCATCCAGGGTAAAGAAAGGTAACAATTTCTAGATCATCCCGTTTCTTTTCACATCACAAGCCTTATGGGTCGGACATCTATTTTTCAATTGTGTTTTCTTTTATATTTTTTTTCTTCGGTATTATGTGACTACGTTGGTATGAAATACACACACACACACACACACACACACACACACACACACACACACACACACACACACACACACACACACACACACACACTCAAACACACACCACACACACACACACACACACACACACACACACACACACACACACACACACACACACACACATATATATATATACTAGCAGACCCGACAGACGTTGTCCTAATACACACGTCTTTAATTCGAAAATTTTAAACTTTGATTAATCTGTAACAATCTGGGCTGTTTTGATAGGATGTTTTTAAATGAAAACTTACTTAATCTGAAGGTAAAAAAGTTGCAACAAACTATTTTATAACAGGTATATTTTTTCAATTTACAACTTAATTTATCGTAATGCCATTGAATGTACTATATTTTTTGTTAATCCTTCAGGAGTCTACACAAACAAATTAGATGATTTTCTGATAGGGCTGAAGTATAATAAGTGACCTCCATCACAATCGAATTATTGATATTTCTGAATAGCCTATATAACTACTATCCGAATTAGATTATAGTTTATGTAAAGGCTAAAGTATAATAAGTGGCCACCATCACAATCGAATTATTGATATTTCTGAATAGTCTATCTTAAACTACCGAATTTCATTGTAGTTAATTAAAATTACAGTATAGTATCGGAACTGTGGCAAACAGAATTTAATTTATCTAAAATAATAAATAAGTAATCTGTATAGGGCTGAAGTATAATAAGTTGGCCACCATCACAATCGAATTATAGATATTTCTGAATAGCCTATCTAAACTACTAAAAATGATGAACTGAATTAGATTATAGTTATTTAAAGGCTGAGTTATAATAAGCGTGCCAAAATCGCAATCAAATTATTGATATTTCTAATTAGCCTATATAAACTACCGAATTTCACTATCTTTATATATATATAATATTTCTTGTGTGCGTGTGTATGGAACTGAACTCCTCCTAAAATGGGTGGACCATCTTGGAATGTTTTTACATTGTATCCAGCAGAATGCGCTAACGATGACAGTTTCAAATGTTTTCTATTTTAATTCCAGGTTTTCCTGACAGTTTTTGCTGCTATCAAATATGTGTGTAGTTTTGTAACGTCGTGTAATTATTGTGTGTGAGTGCTAATTGTAATATTACATTAATAGAGATTGAAGATGTTTGAAGTACATAAAAAAAACTACAGTCATTCATTGAAGTTATTGAATTAATTTTGAAAATTTATTGAAACGAAGTGAGTATATTGGTCGCATAACCTAAGTAGCCATACAAATCAAAAGGTTGTTTCTATGTGTGAATAAACTATTGTTAACAGTTTTGTTCACATAAGTTCAAATTAATGTAGCATATAAATCACATGATTGAATAACTATTCGTCCTCTTCCCACGAAGACGTGGCATTTCGCTTTCTGTAAAAATAAAATTACTGTATAATAGTACACAATAAAATATGAGTAACTTATTGAATATGTAATTTTAATTAAGTAACTTCTAGATAAAAATTGTATAAACAACATAGACTACCAGTATCTAAAATACTGAAGAAGTATTCACTATAGGTCTAAAGTACAATAAAAGGCCACCATCACAATCGAATTATTGATATTTCTGATTAATCTATCTAAACTACCGAATTACATTATAATTATTTAAAATTACAGTATAATATCAGAACTGGCCAACAGAATTTAATTTATCTAATATACTAACATAAAGTATTCCCTATAGGTCTGAAGTACAATAAATGGCCACCATCACAATCGAATTATTGATATATCTGAATAGCCTATCTAAAGTACTAAAATGACAATCCAAATTATAGTTATTTATAATAAGCAGCCACCATCTCAATCGAATTATTGATATTTCTGATTAGCTATTTAATTTAAAACCAATTCCTACATTATTAAACAATAGTTTATTGACACATGTGATTCTCTATTAATTTAATATTACAATTAGCACTCACACAATAATTACACGATGATACAAAACAACACACAAATTTGATAGCAGCACAAAACTGTCGGGAAAAACCTGGAATTAAAATAGAAAAACCATTTGAAACTGCGATCGTAGCACATTCTGCTGGATCCAATTTAAAACATACCAAGATAAAAAACAATTTATTTATAAACCAAAAATTAACTGATCAATCACTGCACACTTAATGTTTACGAATTTCAGTTAAAAGTGTATTTTTATACTAAAACTTCCAATTTTAATATCTGGATAACCTCTATTGATATTCCTGATTAGCCTATCTAAACTACGCGAATTTCATTATAGTTATTTAAAATTACAGTATAGTATCAGAACTGGCCATCAGAATTTAATTTAAAACCAATTCCTACACTATTAACAATAGTTATTCACACATGTGATTTGTATGCTACTTAATTTGAACTTATCTGACCAATTTTGACTGCAGATTAAAAATTTAAATTACAAACAAATTATTTGAAATCCATTAGTTTAAAAACTTTATTATCTAAAATGTTAACAATAGTTATTCACACATAGAAACACAACCTTTTGATTTGTATGCTACTTAGGTTATTTGAGGGTAATGCGACCAATAATCTCTATTAATTGTACTATTACAACTATGGCACTCACACAATAATTACACAGTGTTTTATTTTTTATTTTCTTCTTTTTGCCTGTTGGCTGGCCTTTATAAACTTATAACGCGGCCACGTAGTACACTTTTTATAACTTCATTCTATTATATTTTTAATGTTTATTTTGCCGTATTTTACTTTTGAAACATGAACCTAACAAAACAACACACAAACATTGATAGCAGCACAAACTGTCGGGAAAACCTGGAATTAAAATAGAAAAACATTTGAAACTGCGATTCGTAAGCGCATTCTTGTCTTCCAAGATCAACACTTAATAATTTACTAAGAATTTAACTTAAAAGCTAAAACTTCCAATTTTATATCTGGATAATCTCTATCCTCCAAAGTGAGTACAGAATATATTGAAATAAGAAGTGTTTGTAATTTTTATATGTTTATGCTTACTCTATGCTTTCAAGACTATAATTGATTAAACGTATGGCTGTGTTGTAATAGTTATAATGTTTACATAGAACAATTGGTAAAAATTTAACTTTGCAATCTGCATTAGACTACTGATCAAGCACTTTATAATAACGTAATTTAAATGTAAACAAATGTTTCTGCCTCTTTGGTGAACTTCAGCTGAAAATATTCACAGCTGTTTAAGTATCAGTTCACTTTGTATTACGTGTCGTAGGCGCAGTCCTGTCGGATCCAATATAAAACACTCCAACATCAACAATTTATAATTAAAAAATTTAATTAAATTTGACCGAATAAATAACTATAATGAAATTCAGTAGTTTGGATAGGCTTATTCAGAAATATCAATAATTCGATTGTGATGGTGGCTGCTTATTATACTTCAGCCTATTTAAATAACTATAATCCAATTCAGATAGTAGTTTGGATAGGCTATTCAGAAATATCAATAATTCGATTGTGATGGAGGCCACTTATTATAACTTCAGCTCCTATCGGAAAACATAATTTGTTTATGTACACTCCTGAAGGATTAACAAAAAATATTGTACATTTTAATAGTATTACGATAAATTAAGTTGTAAATTTAAAAAATATACTTGTTATAAAATTAAATAATTTAAAATTACAGTATAATGTCGGAACTGGCCAACAGAATTTAATTTAAAACCAATTCCTACACTATTAACCAATAAGTAGTTATTCACACACATGTGATTTGTATGCTACTTAATTTGAACTTATGTGACCAATTCTGACTGCAGATTAAAAAATGTAAATTACAACCAATTATTTTAAATCCAATTAGTTTAAAACTTGAAAATCTAAACTGTTAACAATATTCACACATAGAAACTAAACCTTTTGATTTGTATGCTACTTAGGTTATTTGAGGTATGCGACCAATATACTCACTTCAATAAAATGTGCAAAATGAGTTCAATAACTTAAATAAATAACTATAGTTTTTTATGCACTTTAAACATCTTCAATCTCTATTAATGTATTATAACAATTACCACTCACACAATAATTACAGAATGTTACAAAACACACAAATTTGGTGGCTGCTTATTATATTTCAAGCCTTTAAATAACTATATATTTGGATTGTCATTTTTAGTACTTTAGATAGGAATGTTCAGATATATCAATAATTCGATTTGTGATGGTGGCCATTTAATTTGTACTTCAGACCTATAGGGAATACTTATATAGTAATATTAGATAAATTAAATTCTGTTGGCCAGTTCTGATACTATACTGTAATTTTAAATAATTATAATGTAATTCGGTAGTTTAGATAGATTAATCAGAAATATCAATAATTCGATTGTGATGGTGGCCACTTATTGTACTTTAGACCTATAGGGAATACTTCTTCAGTATTTTAGATACTGTAGTCTATGTTGTTATACATTTTTATCTAGAATGTTACTTAATTAACAATTACATATTCAAGAAGTTACTCATATTCATTGTGTACTATTATACAGAATTTTATTTTTACAGAAAAATGCCACGTCTTCGTGGAAGAGGACGAATAGTTATTCAATCATGTGATTTATATGCTACTTATTTTAAATTTATGTGAACAAACTGTTAACAATAGTTATTCACACATAGAAACACAACCTTTTGATTTGTATGCTACATAGGGTATGAGACCAATATACTCACTTCGTTCAATACATTTTCAAAATTAGTTCAATTAACTTCAAAGAATGACTGTAGTTTTTTTATTTACTTCAAACATCTTCAATCTCTATTAATGTATTATAACAATTAGCACTCACACAATAATTACAGGAATGTTACAAAACACACAAAATTTTGGTGGGCTGCTTATTAATACTTACAGCCCTTTTAAATAACTATAATTTTGGATTGTCATTTTAGTACTTTAGATAGGCTATTCAGATATTATCAATAATATCGATTGTGATGGTGGCCACTTTATTGGTTACTTCAGACCTTAGGGAATACTTATTTAGTAATATTAGATAAATTAAATTCATGTTTGGCCAGTTCTGATACTATAACTGTAAAGTTTTAAACATTAATTATAATTGTTGTAATTCGGTCAGTTTTAGATAGATTAATCAGGAAAATATCAATAATTCGGATTGTGATGGGGTGGCCACTTTAATTGTACTTTAGACCTATAGTGAATACTTCTTACAGTATTTTAGATACTGTAAGTCTATGGTTTGTTATACATTTTTTATCTAAGAAGTTACTTAATTAAAGATTACATACTTCAATAAGTTACTCATATTTTATAATGGTTGTACTATTATACAGAATTTTATTTTTACAGAAATAATGCCACGTCCTTCGTGGGAATTGAGGCACTTGAATAGTTATTCAATCATGTTGATTTTATTATGCTACTTAATTTTGAAACTTAATTAGTGAACAACAAACTGTTAAACAATAGTTATTCACACATATAGGAAACAACCTTTTGATTTGTATGGCTACTTATGGTTATGACGACCAATATACTCACTTCCGTTCAATACAGTATTTCAAAATTAGTTTTCAATAACTTCAATGAATAACTGTAGTGTTTTTTATTTACTTCCAAAACAATCGCTTCATATCTTCTATTAATGTGTATTATAACATAATTAGCAACTCACACAAATAATTACAGAAATGTTACAAAACACCAACTACAGCAAATTTGATAGCAGTCACAAAATGCTCGGGGGAAAACCTGAAATTAAAATAGAAAAACATTATGGGCTGTGTTGTAATATTATAATATTCACGTAGAACAATTGGTGAAACTTCCATCTCCTTGGCAAAATTTGCCATTACATACTTACTGATCAAGACACTTTACCAATTATAAAATTATGAACTTTATCTTAAACTTATAATGTGAACAAATGTTTCTTCGCCTCTTTGATAGAACACTTCAAGCTGAAAATATTCACATATTGTTAAGCTATTCAGGTTCACTTTGTATTACGTGTCGTTCGTGGCGCAGTCTGGCGGATCCAATGTTAAAAACACTCAAACCATCAACAACAATTTATTATTAAAGAAGATTAATTAAAATAAAACTAATATGTGACCGAATTATAAATCTCAACCATTCTCGGATCCAACTGAAGGACACACAAAAAAGATATTCATTAAAAATCGGTCCACCCGTTTTAGGAGGAGTTCATTAAACATACCACACGCACACCAAGAAATAATATATATATATGAAGAATATATATATATTATTATAAACAATATATATAAATTCTTCTGTGTGCACTTCGCAAACATTAATGCAGATTCATATGAGTTCAAAATATGACGTTTTGCGATTCTGTAGTACTTAAAACTGCTGGTTTTATTGCATTAAGTCTTTGTTGAAGGCTGGTAAAAAACTGTGTATTTTGGTTAAAGACGGTTTGATCAAATACAACCTGGAATAAAAACTTATGACGGGTGAGACCAAGAAAGACCTAAGTAATATAACACAGCATTAGGAATAGAATGTTAGTGTTTGTATTAAAGAAGAAACGGTAACCTCTGTAGGCCTGGAATTGATGCCTCTGTTTCACTGAATGATATTTTTTTTCTTTCATTTTGGGATTTTCGATCAAGTATTAAGAATGAATTATAAAAGTTTCTTAATTTATTTCCTTAGAAAATCTTTCCCTTAGTATTCCTTTTACCTCTGGTGTACTTATTAAACATACATCTAGTGTTGTGTATCATAAAAAAATTTTTCTTTTTTTTTTTTTTTTAAATATAAAAACGTTAAAATAAATAAAAACAATAGTATAATGGTACTTTGTAACCGTAATATATATATATATTATATAACCATAAGATATATATATTTGCGTGGATGCATTTATTATAGACTACTTATTCACAATATAATAAGATTTCAATTAATATTCAACATTGTAACCATATAAAATATACTAATTTTGGCTATTACATTTGTTGTACATTGAGATTTGAAGATGTGGATATACATGGTCCTTGTATGTGATTCAACGACGTTACAAGTATGCCAATAACAACAAATGTTTTATTTTAACTGTAGGAATTTTAGATAACTCCAGTGCTTAGTTGATATCTACCGAGACAAATGACCTGGAAAACCCCCCCCCCCCCACCCTTTCTTTGGGGGGGGGAAAATATGAAACTTTAACCCCCCCGGGGGGGGGGGGGGGGGGGGGCCACTGTGTGTATATCAATTGTAGCCTCTCTCAGCTGTTGTAAACCAAATAACCTTAATTCGTACCTCCCTTATTTTAATTTATATCTGCGTATAAATCTTCCTGGAGTATTGAAAACTATAATAAATTTGAGGTAACAAGAAACTTTAATCTAATCAACTCTAATTTCGAAATCCCCTATCTGACAAATTGTTCAATATCCATATCATCTGGAAGTGATTTTAACGAGGAATATCAAGTGTTTCTTAAAGTTATGTTAATCATCTAAGCCTCTCTCGTTAAATGGCTTTATATATGATTTTAGATTAATCAAAAAGCCTATTATTTAAAGAATCCCCTATGACTTTATTATATTAAATGACTATTAAGTCATAATCCTATATGATCAATAAGCTGTGATAATACGGAGGATATGTTGATTGCATAATTCTTCCGATATTTACTTCCTAATGGATTTAAAGAGTGATATGTCACATGCTTCTTGCCCCTGGAGTCCCAAAGGAGTAAGAATAAATTGCGGGGATATGGAATATCTGACAAAGGTCTTCACATATTATAATATTAACTTCATTGGACACATATCACACCATAGTTTGAAATCCCTATTGACAAATTGTTTCAATTTTCCATATCATCTGGAAATTGATTTAAACGAGAAATAATATTAAATGTTTTCATAAGGATTTAAGTTAGTTACATCTAAGCTCTCTTAAATGGCTTTGGGTATGATTTTTTATATATTTTGATATCTATTAGGTCTAAGAAGTACGTTATGTTGACGCCCCCTTACCGCTTCAGGGCACTTCAAGGATTATTAAATGGATTTAAGTGGGGATAGGTAGTGGGCGGGGGATGACTTTATTTTCCAAACACGCCAAAAATGATTTGCAGAGGGTATTTGGGCAATAAAATATTCTAGAATATGAGTGGCAATATACTAAGAGCTTAACATTTGAAGGCATGAGCCTTCAAAATATTATTGAAGTAATACGATAATTTTGAGTAACCAGTAATAATTCTCTAAACTTTTGGTACCGTTATGACGAAAAAAAAAAAAAAAATAACACATGGGGTGGTGTTGACTTCTGAGGTCCGATAGTAATAAATACTAGAAATACAAAGGTTTTAACTTATAAGTTCAGTTTAACTTAACGAAAACTTAAAAGCACTCCACTTTTAGATGGTAAAGGAAAAAGTTATCATCGTAATGCCACGGTTTGCTGCCAATTAGAATATAGATAAACTAAAAAGATATATCTTACTAGGTGGGCCTAAAAAATATCCAATGTGTTCTAATTGAATTAATGCGTACGACGTTTTACTTTACAAAACAATAATATTTCACTTCCTTCGCAATAGGTAGACTCACAACCCGGGTGTCGGCGTCTTGGCACGAGACATTGTAAGCTGTAGTTCTAAGAAACGGTTATTTCTAGAAGAAGGAGTAGAAGATTCGGGAAATGGTAGCCATCTATTCCAAAACAACACGTGAGATAAAATCAGCTACGTAAACTCGCCTTAAAACAAATTCGCCGACAGGTTAATTATAGCCATTTATAATGATTTCACAAATTACTATTTATATACAACGGTGCTCGTCGCCATAAGGGACGACGCCACAACCTTTATCTATCTCCATCAAGCAAATAAAAGATCTTCAAGGGTAAGTTACTTTTACTATTCACATCTTTACTTTACGTTTACATTCATTTTATACGTTTGGCATCAAAGGGCTAATTTTAATAATACGAAAAGATAAAATTTTACTTACGGACGAAAGAGCGGCGCTGAGGTCTGATGGGCTTACGTAGTTGGGCTGCTACAAAGGAGTTAGAAAGAAAAAAAATTCATACGCGTGGAACTATTAGGTAGTTTACTACTCCCGCCACAATAATTTAGTTTACGGAAACATTGGATGTTAAAATAATATTATATTATACTGGCTGATTAGGGTTGCGAAATTTACATAGTAATGAAATTTAATTAAACTAATTTACGGTACAACTTCATCCCTATTGTTGCAAAACTTAACTTAACAGACAAATGCGTTTTCCTGAGTTATCTTGACTACTTAGAGATATTGCTTCATGGAAACCACTGCCCCTACCAGTTTCCACCTTCTGGAAGTCAAATAATATTTGTTATTAGTTTTAAACTGTGACTTATAAAATAACATGGTTTTTTTAAAATAAAGAAGTTACCCAAAGGAAAAAAGGAGTGCTGACCCTTTCGTTTTCCACATACATTTCAAAACACTGAATTGTTCGTTATATATTTTAATTAGTTAGTTTTTCTATTAATGTAAGGCCATGTTGACCTAAATACATGTTAATCCCTTCGAAAAACTCTGCAGCTGGAGGGTTTTAAGTCCAACTTATGTATTAAAAAAAGCTGGTTATAAACGAGATCTACAACCTTGGAAGGAGTAAAGTTACATTAAGGAACATATTGTAAATTATCGTATTAACAATCAAATCTAGCACCCCTGTAGAGAAACGGCAAAATGATGGATACGCGCACGAATGTAAAATGAGAATCACAGGGAGGTGGCACTGAGGGGAGCCGTTTATTATTTTCAACTCGCATCGTTTGCGGTTTCTGCTTAAAGCTTCTCGTGGTAATAAAACTCATAAAAGAAGATTTTAGTATTTTTGTCACAACTTTATAAATAAAGAAGCTAAGGAAATCTAAGAATTGCACTTAATCCTAAAAGGACGTTTGTGATCATATCAGGAAAGACAGACCATATTTATTCTCTCATCTCTCTCTCTTCTCTCTCTTCTCTAAAAATCTACTCTCTCCTCTCTCCTCGTCTCTCATCTATCTTCCCTCCCCCTCTCCCTTACACCCCTTATCGCCCCTAACCCCCCCCTCATCACTACTCTTAATTTTTTTTATTTCTATGTTATACTAGGGAAAGGTCATTAATACAGTTTATTATTATTATTAGGAATTGTAACATATATGTAATTAATTTAAGTCCCTAATTTTACAACTTGAAAAGTGGTTTTAATCATAAGTTCAACTGAGAATTCATGAAAACAAGTATACTGTTTACTGACATACTCCTGTTTTCGTTAAATATCATATGAAACCATATATATATAACATATTTAGATCCGGAAATTAATGTAATTATCTGTTTGTGTCAATATTGGTGAAAGTTAATTGTAATCCAAGTGAATAACCATTTTCTTAAGCTTAATATCCATAGTAAATTTTATTCAGTGACAGTTGGGCAGAAATAGCCTCTTCAGATGTGACGGGATATTATAGAATGCGTAGGAAGCAGTAGCCAGTTTAATGAAATGCACCTGGTGTGCGGACTGTTTTTTATGATTGCCGGGTTTTACAGTGATCACAACAACTAAAATTCACCCTCCTCGTTCAAGTCTGGCGAAAGTATGTTCAAGCTGTATTTTAAATAAATCATGATATATAACTTTCTAAAATGTATTCCCTCCTGCTTATAATCACATTATTAATACAGAAACTAAAAAATATTATTACAGCAATATTATTTTCTACGTTAGCTAGATG
>NW_025783976.1:0-26692 GCF_021130785.1 Homalodisca vitripennis
TGCGTAATGCAAAATGAATATTTTCAATACATACATAAGACAGTAACGAGAGTTTTTTAAGTATACACATATAGCTATATGATTCCAGTTTGGTGCAGGCAAATTTCAGCTAGCTACACCAAGAAAACCTTTTTAAATTGATACACCAATCTTTCAAACCCATTTCTAGATAGTTTTAAAAACTCTATAATAATGTAAATTGACTTAAAACGTATTTGAGAAAATGTTAACAATGTTTATTCCTTAAGTACAGTACCACGGTACTTGTAGTACGGCGTTGTCCTTAATTATAAGTCTCCCGAAAGTCACAGTAAGTACTATAATAAATAATTAATGAATTAAGATAAAGCTATTTTGGTTTAGGAAATGATCTCCTACTTCTGTGTAATTAATGAATGACAGAATGAGTTAGTTATGATTACAATTATATGTACTGAATATATAAAGCACATCAAAGCTTTCTTTGTCAAGTAATCCTGTAAGCCTACCTCTAGTAAATGATTAAGTAAATGAGGTTAGTTTTATCTAATTGCTATTACGTAAAAGTATACAGAGGTATTGTTTTACGTTTCTAAGCTTATTACGGTAATTGATGGATAAGCGAGTTAATTTTCCAGTGTTTTTAATTAATATGAAAAAGCGCAATGAGATGTTTTTGCCTAAATTTATCTTACAATGTTTCTTTACCTCTTTACATGAATGGGGGGCCGGATGAAGTTGATTTATCAATGCTAATGGAGTTGAATTTAGTTCTAGTCAGATTAAAAGACGCTGTATTGAGAGGAATGGTAAAATTTGGGAGCTAAACTCAAAATTCACATTAAATTAAATTAAACCCTTCCTGCTGATAGCTAGCGTTGTGTGTAGAAATACTCGGTTGGCTTTAAAAAATTGTATCCAAAAACAATAATGTGCATTCAATTGTGTATCTAATGAGGCAATGGGAGTATCTCTTTAATTAGATTATTCCCATATTTTTGTAGTAAATAGAAAATAAAATAAATGTATTATATTTTTCCTCCTTTCAGTTAACAAATCATTGCAATCAAATAAATAAAGAACTTACATGATTAAAAAATTATAAGCAATATTAATTATACTTGCAAAGACTGACTATATGCACTACAATGAAACATGTTTTTAGATGTTTAAAAATAAAAATAACCGTAACTTAAAAAATAAACTTACTATACATTTTTTCGGTCCTCCCTAGTACACTAGTGGTAGTTGCTAGTTTTACTGGTGGTTGAAAACGATGTAAAATATTTGTTTTGGAAGCTTTCTGCCATAGTCTTTTAGGTCTCTTTGGAGGCTATCACGACTTTCCCAGGTGGATCCTCTAGACCCCCTGGAGGTTTTGGATCCGGAACTGAGCCCTCTACCAAATCCCAGGGAGGGGAGGGTTTGGGACCGGTCTTTCCCCAGGGGTGTCGGGAAACGGACTGGTGAGAACCTGTGTGTTGCGCATTTGAATATGCGCTCACTTTAATACGGGTTTTTTATGAATGAGATGTCCTGCACTGACCAACTGATTTCGGTTTTGATATTTTCGGCGTCCACCAGAGGTCTTTGGCTTAAGTCCAAGTACCCCCTCTGGACCATTACGAGATACCTGGTTTACACTCTCCTGAGAGGCTGACTCGAAGCAGTTGGGCACTGGACGGTGGCGTCGCTCTCTAACATTAAAACAGGGGATGGTCTTTGAGCGGGATCCAAATAACGAGTGTTGATCCAGGCATAGAACTGATTTCCTTGATACACTTCCAAGGATTAGTTGGGGGTTTAAACTCCTGGTTTTAGGTAGCCGTATAGTGTAAATACAGGACACACCGCAATGTGAGCTACACTTGTGCTCGGCTCTTTGTTTCAGACACTTTTTTGTAGACATTGCAATTGAGGTTGACTCAGTTGTATGCTTAGCGAGATCCTCGAATATAGATTTGTTTGTCCAAATTCCTGCCATGAAACCAAATAATATCTCCGTTCGCCCTTCCATAAAACTTCTATAAACAAGCGTGCAACACCTTAACAGAAAACCGGGACATACGAGCTAACTGTCCTAGATCTGCTACGTTGATTTGATCCAACATAATAAACTAATAAAGCAATGCAGTTAGAAGGAGTGTGTGACGTTATTGTATGCTTATCAAACTATAAACGGATTACAGAAAAATGAACATCACTGATCTATAAACTCATTTTACTGTACATTGAAACTGAAGAGAGAGGAAAATGAATTCGCCAGATTTGTTGACATACAGAGATTTTTCAAAGTTTAATATAACTGACGCAATGTGCAATGCTACAGAATGTTAAATGGGAAGCAGCCAAAGATATGAATAATACTGGAGGACATTAAACGCTTTTGATCAACCTCCAAGATCAATTAGAGTATTTTATTGATGCACAAGGCACCTTCTTGTTACAAAAATGAAGTGACAAAGAAAAAAAGCCCCCTGGAGAAAATGAGGAAAGATGATCATGGTTAACAAAAATTTGGAAGAATTAAAACTTACTTAAGGAGCAAAATTTGCAAAAGGAGTAGGGCAAGGAGTTTTGAGTGGACGGGAGTATAAAAAAGCGAGGAAATAGATTGTGAATGGGGCTAAATAAGAAACGCAAAAATAACGAACTTTCTCTCGCAGATGTAAAACTGGCAGACTGGTAAGGATTCCAAGACAGCTTTTTTGTGAGGTGTCCATGAAAGCAAAGCGATATTGTTGGTAATATAAAGAATAATGAATCTCCCCCCAAAAGCAATTTAAGGTCAGTTGAATAATGAATGGAGTACTTTGTTAAAATATGGGATCATTCTATCAACAGTGAACCGAAGATCTGAATAAGTTTTTCATACAACCAAGAGATATACAATGGGCGAAAAAAAGGAGTTTTGAAATTCAAAGAAGTATCAGAGTATGAAGTAAGATTCGGTAATAAAATGAAAATAACCTCTAGAAGCCGTTGGAGGTGGGACAAGTTAAGCATTGCAATGTTAAAAGCCGTCAGGTCCATATGCCCATCGAAGCTATAACTCCACTTAATGAATACGTCATTGAAAAAAAGGTGAGTTTCCCACAGTCCATGGAAAAAAAAAAGTATAGTTTCATCCCCATTGTGCTAAAAAAACATAATACCCTCAAATGGTTCGAGTGGGAAAAACTAAGACCAATTTCAGTCTTGGCCAGCAATGTTCCAAGGTACTCGAAAAAAAAAATTTAGCAATTCGCCAGATTGTTGAATACCTTAATTTATGAAAATATTTGCTTTCCCTAAAATATGCAATCAGGGGTTCAGAAAGAACCACAGCACTTTGCAAACTGCATTGCTGAATATGTTTTGCAGATGTTTTTCGGGTCGTGGGAACGCCGGCAGAGTGATAGCTCTATAGGATCCATGCTTGATATATTTCGCAAGGCATTTGAATTCCATAAAGCACCATCAGTTTGCTCCTTGCTTGCGAAATTGAAGCACTTTCATGGCTTCCCATGAGAGTGCAATTGGTTCCTGGTTCAAGTCTTACTTTGGATAAAATAGACTGCAGGTGACGGAAGCTGGGTAACCGATATCTCACCATCACCCTTGAGAAATTAAGGGGAGTCACAGAGTGCCGCCAGGGGAGACTGTTCTGGGGCCCCCATTTTGTTCACACGCCCTTTACAACTGCAGATCTGTCCAATCTGTGTAAGTCACTGCAAAGGATGGCATGCCTATGCTGATGACTGTCAAATTTGCATTTTTTCTTATGGAGTATCAGATTCCATTTAACCAAGTTTCTCCGGCAGGGGGTAATACTCTGATCTGAGAGAGAATAGATGCATTGGTCACGGAAAGCATGGTCCTCAAGTTGGAACGACTGAGAAAAGTGCATGATTCTTCTCATATTTGCCCCGCCAACTGTCTGTCAAAAAATCCTGCTTGGGAGATATTTGCACGGTTTTAAACTTGGTGACAAAATGTTGATGGTGAGTGATACTGTCAATAGACTTTTGGGAGTGGTGCTTGACAGGGGCCTCACATTCTTCAGGATCACATCCACTCCATGTTTCCCAGTTTGTGGCTTTGAGGAAGGCTGCAAGAAGGTCTGTACAGGTTACCGTGATCAATACTGCCAGAATCTGCTAAGCTGCAGACTGGTCCCAGTTTCAATTAGTTTGTTTTTTTTTTGTCAGTGCTCTATTACTGTTTTCCTGCATACGGCAACATAGCATTTACTCAGGGAGGGAAATGTCCCGATTGCAGACGGCTTGCAGAACACCGCAGTGCGGCTTCGTTTAACAACATTCCGTAGATCGGGAGCGTATATCTGCCCTATACGTGAGGCTGCCGGTCCTTTTGCCAACTGATGCCGTGTTGTGTTAGGATTCGCAGAACTTTGCAACCTCATACCACCGGGTTCTTGGTAACAGCAGGAGGCCTCAGTACCTGGTTGGAAAAGACTCGTTGCTCGGTGGGGGTGGTGGGCTCTGCGAAGCACCCCGGCCAGGATTGCGCCTACTCTTCACTCCATTTTCCAAAGGTCAGACTAGAGGTGGGTTAGGAAAAGGGGGTTGTTATCTATATTTTGGCCCTACTCTTTATAATGGACCTCCCTTGGGGGACCTCAAAACAAATGGGACAGTCCTAGCATTTAAAGTCTAGGAGTAAAATCTCATTTTAATGAATACGTCTTTAAAAGATATTATTTTTTGTTACCATTTATGTAGCACCATGGAAAATAATGTGTAGTTTTTTTTAATTTTAAGTTTGGACTTTGAGTTACTGTGTAAATATCAGTTGTACACTGAGAGGACGCTTGAAAAATAAAAGGGCATTTTTATTTATTTATTTTTATTTATTTATTGAGGACGAACACGACGCCAGATTCCAGGGAGTCAAGGTCTGTGACAGCGTCAGATTCCGGACGTTTGAAGTTAAAGGGGGTAATGTAACACTTGGCAGCTTAAACTTCAATATTATGAAATTTTATTTTTTTTTTTTCCTGTTTTTAAAAACCTTATTCAAACCTCAAGATGGAACATATTGCCAAAGGCGTAGTTGTAGTAGGTACAAACAGTTTATCGCAAGGATAACCCAGATTAAGTAATGCGTCGAGCGTGGCGGCTGGCTGTTTGGCATGGGTGACCGCTGAGCGATTCTGGTAACCTACACAGAGGCCAAGAATTTCTTCCCGACATGTTGGAAAACTTCTCAGTGACGGGAAACTCTCCCATAGATCGATAACACATAGATGCCAGAAGTTCCAAGAAGATAAAAGCTCTCAGAAGTCAGGAACTACCAGGATTCCAGAAGCTCGCGCCTCAGAGTGATGTTGGTGCCTGCACTTCAAAGTTCTGTAAAATTGTTCGAAAATTATTGAACCACGGAACATTTAGAGCAAACGATTTCCACCATTCAAACAAAATTTCCCCCTGGCCGGAGGCACCTTGTCTAAATACCTGCCTGTAGGATATCAGCCACTACAGATGACCATTCAGGTTGGCTAGTTGTCTTGACTGGGCCACAAAAGACTAGTTCAGTATTAGAATATAGAAAATCGTAAGACTTCCAACAAAAACTGGTGGGATGAGGTAAACCACTTTTTTTTTACAGTTTATTGGACAAGGACAGATCGCCGTGACAACGTGGGCAGGCGTTACACGACGCTGGACGAGGCGTTCACGACATTGACACAGACATCAAACCGTCAGTCTCGCCCTGAGTAGTATAACGGTATCGATTAACCGAGCTATATTACCTTCACGTTGCCCTTTACACAGGTCTCTTTGTATATTACCCGAGGTTACCGATGGTACTGGTTGTAAGTTGTACAAAGGGTAAGGTAACTCGTAGACGTTAATAAATTACATTCATTCTACTAGAGAGTAATGGAATCCTTAACTTGGGAAAATGGAAAGGGTGTATGAAGGGCTTATTTTAACTAGTTCGTTACTCCTTACAGTACCAATTGTACCTTTAGAAATAGATTTCGGTATACCAAAATTGGTTTGAAAAAGGATCAAACAAGTCCCGATCCTTATATAAACTTGTTATAAATGAAAGGGACAAATTTAATGATAGCCAAACTTGAATTTGTTGCTGAATGCCGAAAACAATTGCAACTGGTCAGAAACTAAAAAAAAATAATACCAGAGTCAAGGCTCTGATTTTTCAATTATTCCTGGATGGAAATAATAATGATTTAAGAGTTTCATGTCTTTCAGGGTTTTCTTAAAACATTTGTATTTACAATACTTCAACGTAACGGTATTCTCGGTGGGACATATATACTGATTCTGTTTATTAAGTATCAATTATAGTCCCCCACTATTAATTCACTAATATTAAGGACGAATAAATTGCCCTCTATTGCACCTTCTTTTTCTAGTCAAAAAAAAAAAGGACGACATTATATGGGATAATATCAGGTACATAATTAGAACAGATATTTTATCCTAGAACTAGGAAGAAATATTCTAAAGAAAACGTATTGTCTTCAACGTTTTATATGTAAGATAATTCTGAGGGTAAAGAGTGGTGTACAATGGTAAAAAACTATAAGGTTTTCTTCCAGTTTTGTATGCTTAATGTGCTGTAATTCCAAGAAAATTCTCTATCGTATACCATTCGTAGGATTTCAGATATCCAATTTTTCACTTATTACTACATGACATGAACTAACACTATAGCTACAAGATTTGACAACATTAAGGACTTAAGCGTTCGATTTTGACAAGGACCTGGGGGTTTCCCCCTTGACAACGATCATGTCTGCAACCAAGCAAACCGAGTGCTAGGATTCATCTCTAGATTTTCTAGACGCACACACAGTCCTGCTGCTCTCCGCTCTCTGTACAGCTGGCTTGCAGTATACCCATTGTAGAGTATGCTAGTCAGTGTGATCCCTTTACACTATCGGCTCTCAAATGGATTGGAGGCTCTTCAGTGCCGATTTATTCGGCTGGTTGGTGTCCGGCTTGGATTTGGCTTCCTGGAGGTTCCCTTTAACGACATCCGCCAGAGAACTTCACCTTCCATCTCTCGTCCAGCGATGTGAAGTCGGCGATGTTCTGCTTCTTTGCAAGATCGTTTAATCCACACGATCTGCACTACCAGGTGTAGTACTGAGATCTTCTGGCCGAGGTTGAATTTAGAGGCCCCACCAACACTAGATTTCGCGAACTTCTTGATCGAAGGCATCACTCCACCAACTTCTACTACAATAGTCCTCTGACAAGATTTGCCCAATTGGGTAATCACATTGTCTGAGGGATGTGAAGGTAGTAGTATCCATTGTATCCGTCGCCATGGTTTAACTGTGTTTTATCACAGTACTTGAATAAATGATTTAATGTCAGTTCCTTAGCCGTTATATATTATATAATCTTATGTATTTGTGAGCATAGGTTAAGGATATCGCAAATATCTGTAGTATCCTTCAAAGGAATGAACACCTGCATTATTAGCTAGAAAATACTGTCAACTATAATGAATAACATGGTAACGTATTGATTAATACTTCGAATATATGTAATAATATTTGTTACCATTCATGAATTTTGTATATCTCTAAAATTTGCCAAGAATGTCTACCCTAAATTGTGATAAAAGAAATCTAAGAATTGTTTATTGTGTATGATTATATAAAATATCTTTATATGAACTGTGCTTGATTATAAAAAAATAGTTTTGTTTTGTTATAACAACACTGTAAATTTTTGGATTTACTTAAATGCAAGTAAATACTACTGAGAAATGCAAGGACTGTTTCGTAAGAACAGTGGCCGTACTTAGGGTTGTACTTATTTGTGATATTAGTATGGGAATATTGTAAAAAAAGTTAAATAAAGTACTCTTAAGTACTTGATAAGCATGGAAATAGTTGAAAATGAAAAAGGAACTCATAAACGATGATCCTGAAACGTCGTCTAAAGCAGAATGATTTCATAAAAAACAGTAAAGGTCTAGAGATTGTCGCTAGCTGGAACATCCGAACAGTAACACCATTTATAATGCAGCTGCTGTGGTTCGTTTGCCATGGCAACCGCTTGATAACTGTGTTACGACAGGCCAAGTTGTCATTGTTTTAAAATAGTGTTTTTTAATTACACCTTTTCGCTCGAGTGTTTTATAACAGTATAACAAACACGGTCAGTACCAGGTATTTAAAAGGGGGATGGATTTAAACTACCAGTGTTGAATACAGAACTTCTCGAACAAAAACAGAGACTCTAGAACAATGAAATTTTTACTCCACTCCATCAGAAACAGTCTTGGAGTCTTTCTACATAACACTGATAGTGAACTGTATAAGTACCTGGGACTGAATATGGGATGCGGACGTAAAACAATCACGCTTTAGATTTGTTTTTAAAAGAAACTGAGTCAGCATGATGACAATTAAAGTTACAGTTAAACATTGCTATCTTTATCAACACTCCTTGTTTACGAAAGAGCTAGGGTAGTGGAAAGGAAAGGTTGCTATAGTGACAGGGGCCAGTGCAGGTATAGGGGCTGCTATAGCTTAGGCTCTGGCCCATCATGGATGGTTGTGGCGGGGCTGGCCAGGAGGCAGGAGAAGATGTAGGTAATTCTTACAATTAAAAATTAGAAATTTGCAAAATACTTTCCATATATATTTTATTTCATTTCTCATGTCCATTCCTCGTGGGTTAACCTATTATCTTTATTGAAATCGATGTAAAGTAATGAAAAGTTTTAATGTAAGTTAGGATACAATAGGTTTCGTGGAATGGCAAGTCACTACGTAGTTAAACCTGATATTACATTTTCAATAAGTTTTGACAATATTATACAGGTATAGTTTTAAATATAGCCATAGTAGCTACATATCCGACGTATTGTGAACTTTATCCTAACGTGGCTTTTACTTTGGGGGCGAATGACATACACTACTTTCATTTTGTTCAGTGGATCGTTTTATTGTGATGTACCGTCCTTGTGATTAATATTTTGCTTACTAGAGACTGTCTGCAAATCTGTCTAAAGAGCCGGGGTAGCTGTATGCATTGAAAGCTGATATGAGAAAATACAAAGATATACTTGCAGCTTTCGAGTGGGTAGAGAATAAGTTTTTGAGGTGCTGAAGTGCTGGTCAACAGCTGGGCTGGCTAAATTAGTTTATCTACAAGGTAACGCAACAGAAATGAAGTGCTTATTTTAAATCCTTCATCAAGTAGTGTCTGTCAATGTTTTTTAAGTGTAGCTTGGTCCTTTTTTAATTCTTAATCTCACTAAATGTTAATGACCTTATCAAAAATACTTTTATATGGTTTTCTGCTAATCAATTTAATTAGAAAATAAATAGTTTTTATAGTTTACGCTTGTTACCAGGTGACATTGTTTCTGCCAGTATGGAAGTTTTTTACGAGTAATTATGGACCGGCAGCTGGCTTGGGCTCCCCACAAAAAATTAAACATGTCGGTCCAATTAAATCAGAAAAGGAAATTTTGACCTTTTCCAGTCTATATTGAGTTATGGTATAGTTTTCTGAGGAAGTTCAGGAGAAGCAACTGAAGTCTTGTTGATACAAAAAAAGCTCCAAGAATCAGCAATGAAGCCGAATACGACTCACATTGTAGACCCTTGTTTATTAATTCTGAAATGTTATGCATTTTTTTATTGTTACACACAGAAAAAAGAATCTTATCAATGTAGAACTGTGATACGTTTACTCGATACTCGCTATTTGTAATTTATTGGAAACTCCTTTCATTTGACTGGAATCCAGCCCCATCACAATGGGCTGAATTTTACAGTCCTCCACAATGGATTGTCTGTGAGAATAAAAAACTAAACTTTAATACCTTTGAAAGAAAATTTATAAGTGATTATTCGTTTTAAATCCTTCTTATAGCATGCACAAATTATGTAATGGGAAACATTTTCCTTTGTTAGTTTTATATAAATTGTATATAAAACTATTTATATTAGTAATATGTCATCCTCTCTTTAATCTCTGTTATATAATCAGCCATAAACTTGCTGAATGTTACTTAAGTTTTAATATACGCAATTTTCGTAGCATTTTGTGTTATATTATTGTGTTCTTTATTATATTATTTATTATAATGTTATATTTTGTTTAGAAAGATATCCCCTTTTTGAAATTTATTACGGATTGTTGTATATTTATTGTTTGGATGTTTTTAGTCCTTTTAAGTGTTTAAGTAGTTATAAATTATTTTTGGAAAGATAATGCATATGTTTTTATTATAATTATGTTCTCTAATTTGATACTGAAAATAAAATATGACATAATGAATAATTCAATGTATTATTTGTGTATTATACATTTTTATGAGATGCATTGCCCTATAATAAAAAATGCAGATTATTAATTAATTTTAATATTGTAATGGAGCCAGTATTGTTATAATTTTAAAGTTAATATGCAGGTCAAATGAAATGTGTTTATACGTAAACAGAAAACTGTTAATTTACCAAAGACTACTTTTGCGTTAAATCCTAAATACCTATCATTATACTAACGATATAATCATGAGGAGGTTAGTTCTACTTACTACTGTAATGTCGTTATAACAATATTCCAGACTATCTAGGTCGCCGTGAGTATAAAGTGTTACTTATATTTTAAAGGAAAACTATCACAATCCTGTGACGTAAGTAAAGTAGGAAGAAGATTTGTTACAATTTACTGACATTTCATTCCGTGTATACATAAAATATATCTGAACTACACATACTCCTCTCACTTACTACTAGCTGTTCGCGAGTTGTTAAAGCAATACTCGTCTTAAAATAACAATATGTGTTAATAAACAAGAATAAATAATAAAAATATGGAAAATGTTTGAAAACTTTTGATGCGTTTTAATTATATGTTTAAAATAAGTTACTTCCCATAAATCTTTGATTAAAAAATTGTTCGTGGAGTTAAAGTATTGGTGGGTGCATTTTATGAAACATTGTTAAGTAAACGATAAAAAGTTTATGTAAGCTTGTAAAGTAAAGAATTGTCTTATTTTGTAAGGCAAAATTAGGGCCTAAGAAGCCTTCTCCTCACACTTAACCTGGGGACCAATGGATTAAAGGTGACTTCCGAACCACCACCAGCGGCCGGGCAGACGGACTGCTTGCCAAGGACAGGATCGCTCAGTGGTCACCCATCCAACCAGCAGCCTCTCGCGATAAACCACCGTAAGAGATATACTGCGCCATTAGCAATGTTTACTTCCTTCTATCTTCAAACAACCAAAGTTTTACCCAATTTCATTACGCTCTTTCATACTCAATTTGTGCAAGGTGTTTGATTTTAAAAAAAATCAATACACTGCTTTGATGCAACTTATAATTTTGAAGAGATTATTTTATTTGTTATTCTCTATGGATAGGCTTATATAGGATCCTCACGTTTATTTGAGTGTACAGTTCAAGGATGTGTGCACAATTTAACCACTCGTACTTGATAGGGATATTACAATTAATTATATTATCCAACAGACAGTGAACGGTTGGGGAGGTTGCCGTTAGGAGGAACAGCCAGACAGCAGAGCCATTCATAATGCAGCTACTGCTGTCCGTCGTCATGGCAACCACTTGGTAACTGTATAACAACAGGTTTAGCGTGAATATTATCTGTGTATACTTGAGAGAGACAGGCAAGTGACTGATCTTGAGATATAAAGTGTATAAAAATTCATATTTAGCACTGTTAATTTGGTGTTGAGTGAAGAGCTACCTAATTAAGATCTTACGTGTAGTTATGTAGTAAAAATAGGTTTTGTGGTATAAAAAATTAAAGCGAACTGATAAACGCACAACGTGGAATGAGTATGTCTAATGGACAAGGTTGGAATATTACCAGAAACAGAAGATTAATTACGTTCAATCATGATATTTTTACCAACACCGATTGTATCGGCATTTCAGAATGATTATACTTGCTATTTATACATGATTTGCATTCGCTATTAAACGTAAGTAGTAAAATAATTACATTTAACTGATGTTTTCAATATAAACACCTCAAGAACGTATTTGTAACTCTATCAACTTGTACGCTTTTTTTTCGTTAGTGCACTTATTACGATCCTATTGTCACAGATATCACGATATAGTAGAGTAAATACGCATATATTAGTTTCGTTTAAATTGTGTTATAATTGTGGTGCGGATTTTTGTATATAAATAAATGAATTTTTATTTCCCATAAATTATTACATAAATACATGCATGAAAAAGGCGAAAAATATACTGGCCACTTTAACCAGTAGTGTGGCCAGTTGTAAAAATAAAAAATATAGTTTTTACATGTGAAACAGAGTCTAGCATTATAGTACTTTACTTAGTATTTCGCCAACCGCAACATCTGAGGGTTTCAAAATACACACACACACACACACACATACATATTATATACCTACATATTAGTGAAATAAATAGTATAAAATGATTTTTTTAAATAATAGAAGGAGATAAAGTAACTAAAATGACAAAATTAGGGGAGAGTAGCCGAAATTGTACCGGCGCCAATATTGTACCACCGCTGTTTTTATGCTTTACAAGGAAGCCAGAGCGCTCTTACGCCGTTTAGTGGAACTAGTCACTACCTAGAGTGGAGAACTGAAGTTGTAAAACGTTTAACGTTTGTAGCTTTTGTTTCGTCGAAGTTTTTGTATTTCATTGTGTTTTAGTGTAGTTTTCCAGTTCCATACGTAAGGCTTACAGCATCTGCAAAGGTATGTGCAAACCATTTTCAGACACAAACCTAAGAACAGCATATATTTAGGTGGATAAAACTAAGTTGTTTTCCTTCACCGGGTCATTTTTTAGGTTAGGAATTTTGGTTTATTTACTTACAGTGCAAAGTTGCCCTTATTGTACCACACCGAGTTGCCTATATTGTACCGGTACAATTTTGGATGCCACTGGGTTTATTAGCCGCTACGCACTATGCTTAATGTCCAAATTAAAATAAATAAATAAAATAACACACACCGTTATTGTGTGTTTTTAGATGCCCAAAGGGAAATATGGGACTTGGAGTGTAGATGACATGAGCCGGGCTCTTCAAGCCTTCCGTAACGGGGACATGGGATTAAATGAATGCTGCAGGCAATATGGAGTCCCTAAGCCCACTTTACTCCGCCACCTGAAGGGGACTAATGTCCAAGGCAAATGAAGAAACGAAGGCATTTGGCCGAGGCAGTGTGTTACCACCAACAGTCGAGAAGGAGCTAGTTGACCACATTCTGAAATTAGAGACACTAATGTTTGGCCTTACGATCAATGATGTTCGACGGCTTGCATATCAAATCGTCGAGAAGAATCAAATATCACACAATTTTTAACAAAGAAACCCAAATGGCAGGAAAGAAGTGGTTTTAATGCTTTTAAAGCTCGCCATAAAGACATAATCTCACTGAGAGAACCTCAAGCAACATCGATGATGCGCGTCAAAGGATTTAACAAAAAGAATGTTTACGGACTTTTTGATCTTTTGGAAAAAGTTGTTGATGAGAATAAGATTGATGCAACTCGCATATTCAACGTTGACGAAACAGGTGTAAGCACTGTGCAGAACAAATGCCAAAAGGTTCTCGCACAAAAAGGTAAAAGGCAAGTTGGGTCAGTGTCCAGTGGAGAACGTGGAGTCAACACGACAGTTGTTTGCTGCGCGAGTGCTTCAGGAATTTTACGTTCCACCCATGCTTATATTCAAGCGCATGCGAATGAACAATGATTTGAGGGTTTGGTGCTCCACCTGGAAGTCCGGTCGAGATATCAGAATCTGGCTACATGACAAGTGATCTCTTTGTAAAATGGCTCAAGCATTTTATTGATTCTGTAAACCCAACAGTAGAAAAAAATGTTCTTCTGGTACTGGATGGTCATACAACGCACTCCAAGAATCTTGACGCACTTTTACTTGCTAGAGATCACGGTGTAATAATGATTACAATTGCCTGGGCATAACAACATATCGCATGCAGCCTTTAGATAGATCATTTTTTTAAGCCCTTCAAAGGTTACTACACTCAATCAGTTGAAAAGTGGCTTCGTTCTAACCCTGGATTATGTGTTTACTCAGCTACAAAGTAGCTGGTTTGATTGCTGAAGCTTACGGGAGAGCAGCAAGTATTGAAAATGCAGTTAATGGTTACCGAACCAGTGGAGTGTGGCCTGTTGATCGCCTGGTCTTCAAAGATCATGACTTTTATGTAGCTGATAATTTAAATGAGCGTAAAGCCAGTGAAACTGGTGAAGATGTTGAAAACGAAGAGCCAAATGAGATAAATGAGGAACCAATTATAACAGAAGCTAATGTAGATAATGAAATACTCTGGCCTGAACTACCCAGTCCTCAGGAGAGTCTAGCTACGACTAACACACCCACTACTAAAAAAACCCACTGAAGCAAGTCCAAGACTTAAAATATCGATTGATTCAATCTCCCCGATACCGAAACCTCATCCAGAATCCAAGAAGGGGACAGCACAAAAGGCAGTGGTTTTGACGCATAGTCCCTACAAAAAAGAGCTAGAATTAGCTAAACAGCTACAGTTAGCACAAGAACACGTAAAAGAATTGAAAATAAAATTGGGGAAAAATAAACCGAAATCGTCCAAGAAACGTGTAAGTACCCCAAACATAAAATTAGAAGGTAAACTTATCTACAAAAAGAACAAAGAAGCTGTCAAGAGAAACTTTGCTAAAAAAGAAATGTGAAAATCCTACCAAGCCAGTTCTTCTAAATGCGGCGTCAAGCTCAAAACAAGCTGACATTGTTGTAGAGATGTGTGTTGATGAATGGTTCTGCTCGATTTGTGAGGAAAAACAAAATTGAAGACATGATTCAATGCACAAAATGCCTTTCATGGAGCCACGAACTTTGTGCAGGAGTCCAACCTGGAACCCGAGCTTTTACCTTGCATTGAATGCAAATAAAAATATTATGTGTGTTCAAACTGAAATGTAATTGTTGTAAGCTATCGGAAAATAATATTGTATTGTATCAAACATAATTAATGGTTTTCATAGTTTACATTTATTTTACCATACACTGATCCCTCTATATAATATACTATAGGTACAATTAAAGGAAACCCATGGTTCAATATAGGCAACTAGTTTTCCTAAATCGTAACCACTTGTAACCTTCCAGAAAAACATATTTTTCAAGCACTAACAGCTATAATATCAAATTTAAAAAAATATCACGTGTGTGTTAATGTATGTCCTTCATCCTAATACATATTTTACTCAATTATGATGTATATTAATTCAGAATAAAAATCAAAATATGTTAAGTGGTACAATATTGGCAACTCTCCCCTATGCATTAATAGGCACACACACACATGCATACATATGCATCCACATATATATACTTACGCATACACACACACATATACTCACACATACATATTATTTTTTATATTGTGAAAATGAACACTATATTTAAACTAATACATTGTTAAAAGTATTCTACATCCGCTGAGAAGAAAGCCAAGTGATTGTTTGCTTACAAAAAAGATTGAGGTTTTTCGTACTCTTGACTTGTAATGGTAGTTTATTAAAATATTTGGGTCCCAAATATTGAAAGGAATGTCGGAAAATAGCTTTATTAACTTTAGGCAGTTTGAAAACAATTATTTACACAAACTTCTTGTACTATGTGGGTGGTTTAGGGCATAATATTTTCTCTATTTCCGCTTCTAATAAAAAACAATCTCAAGACTTTAAAAATGAATAGGTTGCTGAATGGGTAGAATTTTTAAATGTTGGTATAACGGAAAGGAATGTGTTATTTTAGATTTTTTTAAGATTATACGTAAGAAAATAATTTTTGAGCCATTCTTAACTTGCCAATCAAAGTTTTGTATGTTTCCACCCCAAACATGTATTTAAGGGACAAATACAACACATTTTCTTTATATTAACTAAAGATAGAAAAAAACCATAGTATGTACAGAACTAAATGCACATATACACACATATTTAGAGCTCTATCAGTATAAAGTCTTGCAAAATCTATATTTCTTCTTTTAGGTTAACTTTAAAAACTATTCTCTAGAGACACAATGCAATCACACGCGCAAAAATGAAGTCGCAGTATCTTATTTTCCGTATTATTTAGCGTCATTTACCAACTTTTAACTAAAACCCAACTCAATCAACATTTTACTCTCAATCTCTTTTTACCCTCTCAAAGCACATAATATTTTGTGTTACTAAATTTTAACCTTCATTATTAACTTTGTTATTTTTGGAAGGAATAAAATCATTTAATTTTTATAAAATTGACTTACGACTCTCTCTCTCTCTCTCTCTCTCTCTCTCTCTCTCTCTCTCTCCTCTCTCTCTCTCTCTCACTTTTATAAGTCTTCCCTACCTAATAGCAGTATTTGATGTGATATTGCGATAGACTTCTATCTATTTTTAACAATGTGAATGTTGAGTTTAGCTCCAGTTCACCTTCTTTTTAGTACAGAGTCTGGATTTCGACGCTGTTCCAAAGTTTACTCCTGAAATCTGGAATCGTGCTTGTTTGAAGAGATCTAAAAAAGGCGGTTAAGAAGAACCTCAAAATGGATTTTTTTACGTTGTTTCGTCATCAGAGACGCTGTACTAAGAGGAGCTAACCGTAAAATTCATATTTAATCAACCCTTGTCACCATAGCAAATTATAGCTATTTTTATCAGTTTTAGTTTTTTTTTTTAAAGCGGCATTGAAATGAAATAACTTTACCTTACCGGTTATCAGTTGGCGGTTTGCACATGAGCAAAAAGTAATCATGGTTTTGATTAGTTTATAAAAGAGCCGGGTCGGCAAAGCGCTGATAAAAGCTTCAAATTACACAAACTACTATCTTATCAGCCTTCTTGTTTACGAAACAGCCAGGTTACATTAATGCAGCATCTGTTTTAGAACTGTATACCATGGAATCAGTGGAAAGGCAAGGTTGCTATAGTGACAGGGGCGAGTTCAGGAATAGGGGCTGCTATAGCTCAGGCTCTGGTACATCATGGGAATGGTCGTGGTGGGGCTGGCCAGGAGGCAGGAGAATATACAGGTATATTTTAATATTTAAAACGGATATATCAATTTAACACTTACCTAAACACTTATTAATTTTCTTAATAGCTTTCATGTTCAATCGCCGAAAACCGCGTGTCACATAACTACCTTAAAATGTATGATGTGTTAAATGTTAATACAAGCTGAGATGCATAAATGTTACAAAGACACTAATACTGGATTTTTAAAAAACTTCTCTTAAAAGTTATACTCAGATTAAAAAGTTCTTATAACAATATTTTACTATGAAAAAAAATATGATAACATAATATTATTATAATTGTTATTTACAAAAATTTAAAAAATATATGTTATGATTTTTCTAATGTACAAGTTAAGTGGTAGAATGCTGGACAGGCCAACAAAAGCTTGTTTTCTGCATCCATAAGCTTCTGTAAAATTATGCAAATTGTCTACCATACGTTATTGTAAGTTTATCAACATATAATCCTAACAATGAAAGGAAAATAATAAACATGTACATTTTCTTAGTTAAATGAGCACTAAAACCTTTTTCTTTGGAACTTGCTCAACAAAAAAGTCAGAGAAGATTTTTATCTTTACATGCTAGTGCTGCCTTAAGCTATTTTATCATCAACTGTCAGTAAAGTTTGTGATTACCTGAAACTAACACAAATTCTGGAAACTATTACATAGTAGGTGAATATATATCCATGGGTTTGACAGGCTACAATAGAACAGATTATCCTGGTGCAACCTTCGCGTAGGAAGAAAAACACATTATATAGGTTTTAATTTAACTTTCGGATCATTTAATGTTATAAATTTTAGGTAGATATACAGTACGGTGTTTGTGATAAACGTTTTTCACTAGAAACTAGCTGAAGATCTCTCCAAAGAACCGGGGAAGCTGTATGCATTGAAAAGCTGATATGAGAAAAAGAAGAAGATATTCTTGCAGCTTTCGAGTGGGTAGAGAAGGAGTTGGGTGGAGCTGACGTGCTGGTCAACAATGCTGGGCTGGCTAAATTTAACTATATACAAGGTAAGGATAATATAATAAAACATTTTACATTATTATGACGTACTTATCACTTTCAGTGGTATATAATGTATTGGAAAACATGGCTGTCTATCCTTATATTTTATAAAAGGCTTTTGCAGATCGTGGCGTTGTGTCATAACTGCGATAAATATTTATATAAAGATTGTAGGGACTAAAAATACTTAATAATGAATGAGTTCGTCTTGGTTAAGGAAGAACGCTTTTTGATTTTGGGATGAAATTTTCAAATTTTAACGTATTTTTATGTTTATATTAATACAAAAATCCAATGCGTCTCTATATATGTTTGTGCGTTACTTAATTACTTAAAACAACAAGAGCGGTTGTACTGTAATTTTACATGTGAATTCTTAGGGTCTCTGATTTATATACTGTATTGGTGTAATCTTATTTCGAAAATACGCCCTCCAGGCTATGCCCCACTGGTTTTATAAATTCTCCTTTATTTAATTAGTATATGGGGATTTCATTAAGAATAATTATTTTAAATAATATTTTTAACAACCTGTCAAACCCAATAATAATTAATTATAAACCTCTACATATAACAATGAAATGATATTATTTAGTCTCACTAAAAATTCCAGAAACCGATTTCGCTAATTTTGCTTTCATAATATTTATAGTCCACGGAAGGTTTTAACAAGTGAGAAAAATTGGATTATTTTGTAATTCTTAAAATATAATCATAATATTTACGTTAAGTTATCTGAAATTTAACTCACCTAAACTGTTGTTGACACTTTCAGCTGAAGTTCAAGAAAGTGGTTAAAATTTGTTTACATTTTCAATTTGAGCAAATATTGAATAATTATGCAGTGCTTGATCAAATATGCTCGTGGTGTTATGCAGATTTCAAAGACCAAGTTGCTATCAAATTTTTTATTTTAAAGTGCACCAGTGACAGAAACCAGCTAAAACAATGAAATAATATTTTAAACAGTGTTTAAAAAACCCAGCTCAATGTAAACAGCTAGGAATGTTTTTTCCATAAGGTTATCAAAATTGGTAGTCTCATTAACAAGTTTACTGTAGTTAAAGGTAAAGCAAAGAGATGGCACCCTCTTCTCCTTATATCAGATGCAGAGTACAAGTCCGGGAAGTAGATGCATTTTAACTGGAAATAGTCTTTTTTAAGTTTACGTTAGCACATGTTTTCTTGATCATTGTATCAATATTACTTATAGCACCAGAAAACATCACAGACCGCAAATAAACGCCTTTATATCTTAGTTGAATTTTGAAACCAACACGTATTTATTTTCTTGGTCAGTGCAACAACACAAATTCCACCCTGGAACTACTGTGTACATATAAAAACAGTTTCACTCTACGACAGTTCCAGTGGGTGATGGTTTAATTGTATAATCGTAAAGTTCAAAACTTTGTGTGCAACGAAATTTATGTATTACATCAAGATCCTATAATATTAGCTGTAAGATTACCAAATCACTGTATATTTAAGATTAATGATTATTAAGGTAAATAATGTCGTTATAACAATATTCCCAGACGGGAAGAACAGAGGACTGGCGCAACATGTGGGAAGTGAATGTTCTCAGTGTCACCATATGCACTCGAGAATATCTTAAATCCATGGAAAAGCGGAAAAAACCAGAAAAGGTCAAAATTTTCATTATAAATAGGTAATTAATCTTAACTTTTGTGATAGAATACTGTAGACTTTCCAGTTAGTCATATTCCCTAGGTCTACAACAGTTACGTCATACATGACACCTAATGATGGTTACTAGATCTTCTTCTGTCTTGCAGGTTCTGGTTTCGGATGTTGGTGGCTTACCAGAAGTGTACTTTTTGATAAGCCCCTATCAAGGTTGCAGAGAAAATTTTTAAACTATAAAATTCATATTTCAAGGCGATTTTACGAGAAATAGAAGAATCCCTCCAGTTACGCTTGCAACAAACCTAGAGGATTTAGGTGTCCAGAGTTTCCTGGTGACATTAGGAAACTTTGCATTTGATGGTGTCCATGACTACCCGAGAGAAGAAGTTAGTGACCGGAGCAAGACATAGTTTGCTATCAGACCTCGTCTAGCATCGGTCCAGACTTCAAATCGGCTGTCTTTGAAAATATTCCAAAGTTTCTTACCTAATGTAAATATATTCCTGAGATCATAATTATCAAAGTTACCACATTTTTCACCGTCTGTTAGAGATTTACTGAAACATCCTTTACCAAATGTTACTAATTTCCATCTCGATATTTCAGCATATAATAGTAAATTGATATCTTCTTTAAAAATGTTTAGCAAAATTTTTCGATATTACTAAAATATAACAATCGAAGTTTCTAAAACTATTTAAAATGTAAAGCTAATTTTTAGAAATAAGTAAAAAAATAATTTACTAAAATATAAAGGCACAATGTGTTGATTTTGTTATTTTTCTGTAAACTGTACACTAAGACAAATAGAATTAAAAAATATCAAATAATTCTTTGTATTAGTTAGTTTTTAAAAACATATTTAAACTCAAAATTGTTTTATGGGGAGAAATTAAAGTTTAACTCTTAATGATATAGTTTTACGTTTTACATATAAGTTGTAAAGAACGTTAATAAATTTCTGTAAGGGATATAAGGCCTTGGATAGTTGGCCATTAACACAGTGCGTACTTTGCTGATTATAAGTCAAAATGTAACAAAGCCCACATGTCGTTATCAAGTACGTGATAATAAATGAAATGATAAGTAGGTTTACAAGTTTAGTTATCAATTATTACAAGATTTAAATAAAATTTCCATAATTTCATTTCTGTAAAAAATTACAAATATACAAATCTAGTGTTGAATATTTTTGTTGAGAATTAAAAGCATCGTATTGTTTTCTGAAGTATCTCAATCAAATAATGTTTCTGTGAAGTATCTCAAACTGATAATAGATTATTGTGTTTGTTTTGTGTTCTTGAAGTCTTGCGGGACATACTAACTACCGAGTTTCTGACAGCAAATATGTACATCGGCACCAAAACACGCGCGGTGAAAGCCATCGCCCAGTGTCTGAGAAGGGAACTGGCTGAGAAGAACAGTACTATAAAGGTCACAGTGAGTATACATTGTTATACTTTAAAGAGTATAACACAGCAAATATGTACATCGGCAACCCAAAACACGCGGTGAAAGCCAATCGCCCAGTGTCTGAGAAGGGAACTGGCAGAGAAGAAACAGTACTATCAAGGTCACAGTGAGTATACATTGTTTATACTTTAAGAGTATAACACAGCAAATATGTACATCGGCACCAAACACGCGGTGAAAGCCATCGCCCAGTGTCTGAGAAGGGAACTGGGCAGAGAAGAACAGTACTATCAAGGGTCACAGTGAGTATACATTGTTTATACTTTAAGATTATAACACAGCAAATATGTACATCGGCACCAAACACGCCGGTGAGAGCCATCTCCCAGTGTCTGAGAGGGAATTGGCTGAGAAGAACAGTACTATCAAGGTCACCGTGAGTATACATTGTTATACTTTAAGAATATAACACAGCAAATATGTACTTCGGCACCAAACACGCGTTTGAGAGCCATCTCCTAGTGTCTGAGAGGGAAGTGGCTGAGAATAGCAGTACTATCAAGGTCACCGTGAGTATACATTGTTATACTTTTAAGAATATAAACACAGCAAATATGTAAGTCGGCACAAAATACAAGTTGAGAGTATAAAATTGTTATAGTTTAAGAATATAACACAATAAATATGTAGATCGCCACCAAACACGCGGTGAGAGCCAACTCCCAGTGTCTGCAAAGGGAACCGGCAGAAAAATATACTTTCAATACATATACTTTCAAGGCCACCTTCAGTATTTTATACACTAATGCAATAAAAGTAAAAATTATTGTTTTTGTTAGTTTGAAAATTATATCAAGAAATTATTCCTTTGTCACTTTCACGGTCTCTCACCTGTTTATATTAACAATTACGTTAAAAATATCAATAATTGGGTTTCCAACTTATTGCATCCTGTAAGTTAAAAAGAGTGATAGAAAATCGTTTTAAGATTGACCCGGATTGAATTATTAAATAAATTAATTTTTTCATATAAGGAAGAAGCACAGTGTCAGAAAGTACAGTTTTTATAATATGTGTATGTTACTTAAATATATGTGAAATAACGTCTAAAGTTTTTTAAATCTCTTACGTAGAGGTTTTTGTTATCAGAACATCAGTCCTGGAATTGACCAAATCGGAGGCCACAGAGGGGTTTTTGTCACGTAATGGAAGATTCCCAAGCCTTTCTAGAGGCTGCTGATGTAGCAAACGCTGTCGTAGATGCTCTGTCCACATCATCTGTAACACAGGTCAGAACGAATGTAGAGTTGAACTTAAATACTACGCATATTATAAAGGCTAACTAATAATGTTCGATACTGCTGACTCGCTTAAGCGAGGTTCGAGTTCAGTATTTAGTCTGTACCGAAACAAATTCCAAGGGTTCTGCTAGAAAAACGCATATCTCAAAATTTGTAACTTAGGCTGCGTCACACTCGTACTTACGTGGAAAGTATAAAACATTTATCACTTTTCAGTAGGTTTGATAGTAGTTTGCGTATTGAAAATCCCTAATTGTGGGAGTGAAATTCACTATAACTATTTAAACTAACAGGTTTAAATTTGATGATTTTTAATAATTTTGTCATAACTTCAATGGTTTCAAAAAGGAGAAAAGTTCAAAATTTGATAGGGTACAGTTATATCTCAGTTACTACATGTTGCAAAGCAAACATAAAGTAAGAAATGTTGTAAACTCTAATAACAAACTAAACAAATATTTATGAGTTTTTCGATAAGCTATCTGAGAAGGCTAACGTACAAGTGTTGAGATCTGCACAGCAATTGAATGTACAATCGCGTAGGTAGATAACTAAGACAAACTATTAGTTCATAGAAGGCAATAACATAGTTATTAACTTGATTCCAACTAAACCTGGTTCGTTTTTATTTATTCCCTTATGAATGAATTGATAAACAAATTGATTCTCTAAAAGATATGAGTTAGTAACAAAATTCAAGTAAGTATTTTATGAAGAATCTTGGAGCATTATAAAAAAGTTTAATTTAATATCACTGGTAAATGAACAATAAATATTTATTTTAATTTAATTTTAATATTTATAAATACATTTTCCAATATTTATTTTATTATTGTAACATTTGGCGAGGCGTATTCTTATCTTGTATAATATCTTGTTCCATAAACTGCAGTCTAATGGAATATTGGCAGCTAATCAAGGCAAATTAAGATTCCATAAAATTTTTATTTCTAGTAATCAAAAACTCTATTGCCCTCGATTAAAAATCATTCTTTATTTTTTTTTAAAGAGGCCAATACCTTTTTAAGCCTTATTATAACCCGTCCTCGTGAGCCACTGGCCCGTGCGAGGATCTAACACAATAAAGGTTGGGACAACACATAACCGCACCGTGCCCGACACGTGAGTCGGCCGATTGTCGGTGCGGGCTCGGCTCGGTTACCGTGAGGCCACACATGTACGTATGCAGTCCGAGCGCAACAATCTCACTGTTTGTACTAGAGCATGTTTCTTTTGAATTCGAAGTGACAGATACTTAAAAAATATTTGGAAGATTAAGTATTGCTTGAGAAAATTGTTAATTTCATTGTTGTTATTTTTTATTAATCGCTGTGGTGAATGAAACATTGCAATGCTACAGTAAAGCTTTGTACAATCAGCTAGGTATGTAAAAATTTGTAAAATATCATTATCTTGGTTATATTTTTTATTCCTATAATTCTTGTTAATTTTGTGTTTTCATTGCAGTAAATTGCGGTCAAATACACTATAAACAGTATATTTGGTATTTTTTGTTTTTAAACCCAAAAGCTATAGTGTGATGCCAAAGAGTTTGCCATGTTGCAAGCCCGTTCATAATAATTTGTAAAACATAGTAAATATTTGTAAAATATATACTGGAACATACAAAAAACACATTTTACAAAATTTTTTCTTTTATAGCTCCGTGGACATATAATTTATGGCCAGAATTAGTCAAATATAGTAGAAACATAAATATATTTTCTAAAACAATTAGAGTATGGTTTGATCGGTCAAAATGATATTGAGTATATGTTTAAGATAATAAATTAGTGTATGGCTAGTCTTGTCTGCTAAGTTATAATAATATTTAAATAGACACGTTAGAGCATTATAAAATAATTATTTATAATATAATATTTAATGTTACATGTATAAAGCCTGATATTTGAATTGTAAATCATGCATAAATCCTTTGTATTTACTACAGCACAATAGTTATACTAAATTTAAACTTTGAAACGTAATATTACATTATTTACTACATAAGCTACAATAACTCATTTTTAGCATTTCATTCTTGCTCGATTCCGCTATTTGTATATAGTATCCCCAACCCAGGCACAGCCTCTTATGGGGGTACCTTAAATTTCCCTTATTTTTGTAAATCTATTGGCCTAATTATTAGTTTAAAAAAAAAAAAGAAAGAAAAATCTATAAGGATGTAACTTACTTTTTATATTTTATTACTCTAAGTACATAAATTAGAAATAAAAGTAAGTAGAAAATTGTTTTTGTATTTGTTATTTACTGCTATTGTAAATACGATTATGTTCCATAGTATTATTTATTATTAAGCACTGGCAATAATATTTATTTGTAATATTCAGTTTTCTTATTATGGGGAAATAAATTATTTATTATTATTATTTATTTTTAACATGGGTTTTTCTTGCTTGAAAATCTTATCGTAAATAAAATATTTTTATTTTTACTTTATTGAAGTGAAAAGAAATAAAAAATTAAAATGTCATAGAAACATTCTAAATATGACCCTTACAAAAATACCGGAATAAATTTAATCAAGTAACTTCAATACATCAAAGAAAAATAGATTTTTGCGCAAATAATTACATGCTTGTCATTTTTTAATTAATGAAAAATGTTTAGAGATTTTTCATAATACGAATTTAGTTGTTTAAAATCACTTAATGTACAACATGGTTTTCAAATTTGTTGCAATAAGAAAATATGCACAATAAGATAATATGACTAGTTTACTCTAAGGTAAGAAAATGTAATACTTTTATCAATAAATATGATTTTGTAAAGCGAACACAGGATGTAGAGTTAGTAGGCTATACTAAATAATTCAATAAAATAGAACGTGTAGACTACTTAAATAGTTTTAAAAAGAAGAACGCAACAGTAAACAACATAATATGATGCCACTCGTAGACCGCACCGTGCCCGTCAAAAATTCAAACTCCACATATCGGTGACTGTGCGGGCACGGTGCGGCCACGACGGTCTGGTGTCGGTTGCGGACACGTGTGGACTTGCAGGTTGAATACTGCGCTGCAATTCTTTCACCGTATGACGGCCAACAATCGGCCGACTCACGTGTCGGGCCGCGGTGCGGATATGTGTGTCCCAACCTTAAGGGGGAGAGTCGATACAGTACAAGGTCGATGGTACTGATAAAAAACAACGGTCACAAGCAGGATTTGAACCTGCGCTATCAAAGTCAGATAAAAAATCCGACATCTAAGACCGCTCGTCCATCGACTCTCTTTATGTAATATATCTTCAATTACTTTTTTAGTAAACCATTTTAAATTTCTTTTTGCTACACTTCCTCATTCAATTATTTTAATAATTTTTAAAGGTGAATATTAATAAAAATGTAGGCTTTAGCTTGGTGTTACACTAGTAAACTGAGACATTTAATACATATTATTTTTTGTATAAATTAAACTTATAAATATAAGTAAAAGTAAAAATCTGATTATAGTTTTTCTCTTCCAGATTTGTGAACTGATCATCTCGCCTATACCGAATAAACATGTTTATTAAAAAGAAGACTAATAAAAAAATTCTGCATCAATTTCCTTTATCCCTTCCAACAGTTTAATATAAACATTATAACATTTGTATTAAATTAACGTATAATCTGTCTATTGTATATTTAATTTATTTTCCCATCTCTTACCTTCATTACCAAGACCACGTTCAATGTAGCTTAAATAAATGAACCTGGTTTTCTTTTCCTAATATTAAACCATTAATTTGGTATTAGTTGGAAATTTATTGATGTGGTTATGGATTAAAGTAATTATTTAAAATGTGTTACCACACATTCTTAGCGCCTCGAATTTACAATAAACTGCTTGATTACCTAAAATGGAAAATAATGTCCCACCAAACTTTTTAAAATGCTTAAAAATGGGCTTTTACAAGTTGAATATTTGGTTCAATATGTTGCCATTGAGTCCTAGACTTGATGTGTTGATGTGCAACTTTATAATTTTAAGTTAATTTGTATTAATTGATTAATCCTATTACATTATCATACAGGGAATAACACCTTTTGTTTTGAGCTAGGGACTGTTAAAGCATTTGTTTTTAAATTTTTCATCAAACGTTTGTATAATAACACTTTCATTTTTGAGCGCTGAATATTTTTTTTTAAACCTAAATGTTTATATATCCGTGGAAAAAAAAAATCCTCAAAATCATGCTTAAGCCTTTTCAAGGCCCTTACATTTTTTCTTCATCTAAGTGTAAAAAGATGAATGTGGAAAATATGTTGTGGGTAATCTTT